>NC_052504.1:102193173-102221357 GCF_014356525.2 Nilaparvata lugens
GTAGCCTACAGTTTGTAGTTCCACATATAATTGTCAATTATAATGTAATATTGTTTTTAGATAATCAATTAGTAAAATAGAAAATGCTTTCAATGTAGAGTAATAAATCTGAAGCCAAATTTCCTTTATTTTTTCATCTGTAGGAAATTTAAACAAGCGAAACCCTTATTAAATCTGTTTTATTGACACAATTTTGCCGAGCACCCTACCTAATGAATTAGAATTATTAAAATATCAAAATATAATCACCACTGTAAAAAGCAAAGCAATACAAGCCGTTGAAACGAATGCTATGCTATGACTCAAAATGGCGACTGCGTGTACCCAGTCTTTATAGTTCCTTAATGCATTGTTGTTAGCTTGGTTTGTGACGTCAAGGTGGGCAGATTTGGCAGTTAGATGTTGGCTTCAGAGGCTAGGCTTTCCAGCGTGTCTATTCTATAAATGGTCTAAGGACATAACCTAATCTACTTACAATTTCGCTAAACAATTACAATTTCGCTAAACATAACCTAACAGATGATCAGTGGAAGTTTTGTATTGGAAGTATTGATCATTCGTTTGGTCAATAGAATTTAAAATTGCGTTTTCCAACTCTTCGAAAGTGGCATCTTTCTACAGAGCTGTGGATGATTATTTTGTCAATGAGTTCAGATTCATATTGTTGGTCGAATATTATGAAGGACAATATTATTAAGAATCATTGAATATTCTGATTCCCCAAAATTGTAATTTATGTAAATATTGTTTGCTATTTTTCGAAGACACGACATAATTTTATTATGTATATTATATACATAAGTTATTAACTTATATTTACTGTACTATAGTTGAATCGATTGTTGGGTTCTATTCATTTATTCAATTTCAGGGTTTCAGTTGAATAGCATAGCAAATAGCTTTAAAGCTATTAAACTGTTATAACTGAATGTAAATATTTTTCCTCCACCTACTGTCTAAAGTACTTACTTTACTCCCTGAAACATAATACTAAAGTGTCACTTTTTCGCTCTAGGTAGTAAAAAACAGAAAAACTCCCTAGGGAGTAAAAGTGACTCCATTTAAATAACATGGAAGCATCTCTATTTAAAAAACTTACATAGTAATAGTTAGAAGGTCTAAGCTCAGATGAGAAAGCGTAATAGAGGTGTCTGTCATTGAGTCAACTGAATTCATACCACAACCAGAAATTTGATCAACTCATGAAATATATGTTTGTATGATTTATATTCTTAATATTGGTAGACAATAAATTTTTTTACAATTTTTAAAATATTTTATTCTATTCAATACCAGCCAACAATATTTTTGATCTGCATTCTGCAATTCAAATCTGAACCGCATGATCTGGAGTCAGCCATTTTTGGTAGCTCAGCTGATATGATTGTTACAACTTTGGCCGATAGATAGCGCAATCAGCAGTGCCTATCAGACGACCGTTTTTAGGTTTTATTTTTTAGGTTATGTTGTTAGGAAACATTGTCACCAATACGTAAGTTATTAGAATGATTTAATTTGCAGTTTCTATAAAAAAATGTAGATGGAGGAAAAATGTGTGTACATCACAAGCGAAAAAACCTTTTTCCTCCCTCAGGAAAATTGTTGCCCTCGGCTTCGCCTCGGGCTTCAACTTTTTTCCCTCAGGGAAAAAAGTCGTACTTTTCACTCTAGATATACAAATAACTATTGGTCTCTGATACAGTACTTACGCCGGTACAAACTGCTTTCCAGTTTAACCGCCAAGTTCAATTTCACAAAATCAAAATATATAACTGGCAGGGTCCAGCAAACTGCATTAGATTTTTTTGACCTCATGACTTGAACTTCCAATAAAATTCACAATAAATTGAACAAGAATTTCGTAGTGATAACATTTTCATTCATTTATTATCACTATTCCTGGGGAAAAGTACTACATACAGCTTCTGCCTATGCTATAGAAGGATAGAAATCACTTGAAAAGTTGAATAATTGAACATGCAACATCATTTTAATGATGCATTCATACATAAGGTGTCCCTATAACAGTAGGGTACCTAGTTTCTTATTTATAGCGTACCGGTATGGTAGATACCGGTAATATGGAAGATAATATGAACAATAATTTTATTTCAATATAATATTAAAGTGTGAATAAGTAATAAATAGTATCCCATTTTATTCATCATAATAAACAACTACTATCAATTTCCAGTGACTGGTCAAGCAGTCAACGGTTCGGCCAATAGAATTTTTCTGTTGAGTAGAGCCAGGATGATGATCATAAATGATATTAGAATTACTAACCCATAAAATAGATAATGCAAATTGACCACCTTCTCTGATCTGAGAATATCATATCTGAGCCCATAAATTTTTATGTTTCCAATACAGTTACATACTAGAAGGAGATATAAGAAAAAATGTATTTCCCAATTTCATATTGACATGACAACGTCTTATAAAATGGTTTGCCAGAGACACTTCAAGAACTGCGTTACGTTCCACGTTATGCGCTCACAATGGAGCGAGTGAGAGCATTCGTTTCGGTTCACGGTCGTCTGGAAAGAGCACGAATAGGAGCAGTGGCGCGCACCCGAAGGCATCTGAGAGAGAGTGAAACGGAGCAGTCAACCTGCGCAGGCGCCAAAAGCAATCTCCTGCGACTGAGCCACTAATTCAAAATGTCAAGTCAATGTTGTCTCTCTCGCTCTTAGGTGGGCGCGGGCTAACCATGCCCGAGAGGAGGGACGCGTGCCTCTCACTCACTCTCATTGTGAGTTATTATTTCATCCTTCTTCCTACTATACGAATGAATATTCACATTAAAATTATTTTACCACTCGAAGTCGTTGTCACTTAAAACTTTCGCCCGTATACCGACTTTACAGGCAACCATGCAATTTTTTTTGTATTCCTATTTATATAGCATATAATAATATTATCACTATTGAATTTTATAAAACTTTAAAGTGAAAAAGCACTCACATTAATTGATGTGGTGACGTCCGTTTTGTGCTGGTATTGCACATTTTCAAGCCCAACAGGAACTGAAGTTTTAAGGTTATGAGGGTGAATTTGGTTGTGGTGGAGGGGAGTTTTGGTGGTTAATGGAGAGTATTTAAATGAGTTTGTCAAACAGGGTGTGGGAGGAAAAGTTGATTTGGTCATTTAGAATATTGTTTGGCTGTTGTTTGGTGTGTTTGTATATTTCGAACTGTTCTAGTACATTTAATTTTCTGTTTTTGTGGGAATAGTGGAGTATTCGAGGTTGTTGTCTATGTCGGGTGTGTGTGGTCAGTGGAGATAATGTGTTCTGCAAAGGTGGAATGGGAGGACGGATGGGTAATGGCTCTTGTGTGTTCTTTGAATCTTATATTGAAATTTCTAGCTGTTTTACCTATGTAGAATTTGCTGCAATCTCTACAATTTAGCTTATAAATTCCTGGTCTATTGTATTGATTTTGAGAGATGTTGTGTGGGGACAAGAGTTTTTTTTGTGAGTTTTTTGTTCTGTATGCAACCTTGTATTTTATTTTCTTGAATGATGCTGCTATTTTGTAAGTTTTATTGTTGTGGTATGTGAGGGTGATGAATGCTGTATGATTATCAGTGTTGTATTTGTCAGAGTTTTGCGGATTGTTCTTGTTGTTTTTAGTTTGTCAATCATTGAGGGTTTGTATCCATTTTGTTGTGCAATATATTTTATTGTGTGCAGTTCAGTGTTGTAATCTGTGGTTGTCATTGGGATATTTATTAATCTGTATAGCATGTGGTTGTAGGCTGCAAGTTTGTGTTGGATAGGGTGATTTGAAGTGCAATGGATTGTGGTGTCGGTTGTTGTGGGCTTTCTGTATATTTTGAATGTTTTGTTCTGTTTTGTGATGGTGATATCCAGGAAATTTATGCTGTTGTTGGTTTCTAATTCAAGTGTGAACGTCAAATTTGGGTGTATGCGGTTGGGTGTATGCATCTACATATCGGAACCAAGTTAGTATTCTATTGGATTGGATGTGTGATTTGGGATTATGGTTGTGTAGGATGTGTTTTTGTTCTATAGTGTGAATGAAAATCTCTGCTAGAATGCAAGATATGGGTGATCCCATAGGGAGGCCATGGGGTTGAAAATAAAATTTACTATTGAATTCAAAATAGTTTTGTGAGGTTACAAGTTTGGTTAGAGTTATTATTTCTTGCATAATGTCCTGTGGGGTGTTGTTTGATTGTAGCATATCTTCTAGGTATTTTATTGTCTCCTGTTGTAATATTACATTTTTTCTCAATTAAAATCGAATCTTCAATTCGAGATCTATAAAACTTGATAGTAAATATCAGAGTAATCGATATGCAGACAACTTTTTAACTGAGAATTTATCATAAATAATTGTGTTGCATTCCATGGTATCACCGAAACAGAGAAACAGAATTAATAGATTATTATAAATATAGAGGATATATAAATTTAAAATAACAGTTTCGAAATAAAGTTTTATTGAGAACAAATGAAAAATGTAAATTCTAAACTTCTAATTTATAATTTTTTGGAATTTAATATTGGTGACGTGTTCATGAAGTCATCACTGATTTTGAGGTGTGGTTTTTGCTCTGACTTGTTTGTTCTTCTCTAAAAATGATGGCTGGCTATGTGTTCTAATTTTGTGCTCTCTGAATATTTTTCTGTTTAATTGAAATTTTAATGTTCTAAATTGAGTTTTGAACAGTTGTATGGTGTTCTAAGTTTGTGTATTTTGATTTGTGTGTCTACAAGCCTATAGCCATTGTTTTCAACTATATAAACTGGATAAGTATTTTAGCTTGTAATGATGCTAGGATGTTTAAGTGTGTAAGGTATTGTTTTGTGGATTTGTGTTGTATATTGCCAAAATTCTTCTGAAGATTATAAGTTGGTTTGCTCTGAAAACTGGATTTCTCATTCATAGGCGATAGATCCATTCATAGTTTATCAAGAATCTACACTTTGGAGCCGATAACTTCCTGTAGGTTAATAGGTGTGAAATGCTATCCAACCTTAGGATAAATTGGTAGCATGGCACTGTATAGGTACATTGGTGTACAGATTGGAGATGTCAAATGAAGCCAATGTTGAATTATGTGGAATCTGGATTTTTTGAAGTTTGTTTGTTAGTTCTATGTTGTTTTTTACAGCAGTGTGTTCATGGAATGTTAGATGTTGTCTTATTGTTTTATCTAGATGTTTTGCTAGGTTGTGGGCCGGGGCTTGTGTGTGGTTAATTAGAGGTCGAATGGGTACATCAGGTTTGTGGATCTTGGGTAGGGCGTTCAATTTGGGGGCTGATGGGTTTATGTTTTTAAGGTGTTTTTTGTTGGTATGTGGTATAATATGTTGGGTCTGGTTGATGGCATTCTTTATTTGAGCCTGGTATTTGAGAGTGGGGTCATGTTCTAGTTCAATAATGTTGTTGTTTGTGGTGAATTGCTCTACTTTTGAGTTTAGATCATCTTGTTTTATTATCACAGTGATTTGTCCTTTGTCAGTGAAACACTACACACCAACCTCAACAGCATACACCCAAATTTGACGTTCACACTTGAATTAGAAACCAACAACAGCATAAATTTCCTGGATAACACCATCACAAAACAGAACAAAACATTCAAAATATACAGAAAGCCCACCACAATCCATTGCACTTCAAATCACCCTATCCAACACAAACTTGCAGCCTACAACCACATGCTATACAGATTAATAAATATCCCAATGACAACCACAGATTACAACACTGAACTGCACACAATAAAATATATTGCACAACAAAATGGATACAAACCCTCAATGATTGACAAACTAAAAACAAAAACAACAAGAACAATCCGCAAAACTCTGACAAATACAACACTGATAATCATACAGCATTCATCACCCTCACATACCACAACAATAAAACTTACAAAATAGCAGCATCATTCAAGAAAATAAAATACAAGGTTGCATACAGAACAAAAAACTCACAAAAAAACTCTTGTCCCCACACAACATCTCTCAAAATCAATACAATAGACCAGGAATTTATAAGCTAAATTGTAGAGATTGCAGCAAATTCTACATAGGTAAAACAGCTAGAAATTTCAATATAAGATTCAAAGAACACACAAGAGCCATTACCCATCCGTCCTCCCATTCCACCTTTGCAGAACACATTATCTCCACTGACCACACACACCCTGACATAGACAACAACCTCGAAATACTCCACTATTCCCACAAAAACAGAAAATTAAATGTACTAGAACAGTTCGAAATATACAAACACACCAAACAACAGCCAAACAATATTCTAAATGACCAAATCAACTTTTCCTCCCACACCCTGTTTGACAAACTCATTTAAATACTCCTCCATTAACCACCAAAACACCCCTCCACCACAACCAAATTTCACCCTCATAACCTTAAACACTTCAGTTCCTGTTTGGCTTGAAAATGTGCAATACCAGCACGAAACGGACGTCGCCACATCAAATAATGTGAGTGCTTTTTCACTTTAAAGTTTTATAAAATTTAATAGTGTTAATAATAGTGGAAACAATATGGATAACCAACAACAAATAATATTATGTTTTCATGAATTTGATTCCCCGAATATGATGGAGTTCCCCAATTTAAGAATATTACTGAAACTAGTAATAATTCCTATAATGAATAATAGGCCTATTTACTCATCTAAAGTTGCTACAAGCTGAGAGAAATACAGGTTCATTGCTGCCAAAAAATGATAGATGTAAAATCGAATAGACCCAGTTTGTCTTTCACTGTTCCACTTTGGTGCGTCCGTAAAAACTGATCATTTTTTTGCGAGTGGCGGCTTCGGCGACCCACTCAGACTGGTCGACGATGGCATTTACGCACAAACGGCCTAGTTACTACAAACTAAGAGAAATACAGGTTCATTGCTGCCAAAAAATGATAGATGTAAAATAGGAATAGACCCAGTTTGTCTTTCACTGTTCCACTTCGGTTGCTTCCGTAAAAACTGACCAATTTTTTTGTGAGTGGCGGCTTTCAGTGCAGGCGGAACTCCGGCGACCCAATCAGACATGGGCGAGGACGGCATTTACGCACAAACGAAAACGCGGCTTAAGGTTACAGTATGTCAAGCTTTCAATTTGTCAAGTTGACAATAATTCGTACTTCACAAAGTAGAAGATTCTTCTACTCTGTACTCTTATTCTCTGTGCGTACGTCAAGTTTCAGTTCGCCAAGTCTCCAGTTAGTATTTTTTTATTTTTTGCTTCTCCTTTCACGCCTGAGAAATAATTAAAAAGAAACTTCCAGCAGAGATGAACAAAGTATATTTTTTGCTCCTCTATGCTTTTATAGGTTATGCTCTCAAAACTTTAGCATTTTACTAATTGAAATCTAGCTGATCTGAGATCTCCTTTGGGTTGGGATTGGCCGGATTGTAAAAACTAAAAATGGCGTCGCTTTAGTAGACGTACAGCTTGAACTGTGAAGATGTTGAGAACATTATTTAGATATAGTTTTTGAACTCTTAAAAGTGATTATTTAATTTTATTGTACTATTTGAAGTGTGTTAATAAGTTAGTAGAACAATTCGATAATCTGTCAATGAAACTTGTGTAACAAACAGGTACCTAAGAATTAAGAAAAGGCCTACGTTAGTAGCCTAAATTCAACGTCTATGTATAACTTAATTTCCTTTAGTTTAGCACTAAATTATTCTACTTTTAAAGTCATTCAATGACAATCTGTATTCTTCATTTACTCTTGTCTTCATTTGTGCATTTGTATTTATCTTTTCAAACAAAAATATTTTAAATACGGCTAGGCTTTTATTTTGGGTCATGCTTTTTAAAACCACCAAGTTATTGTTTTTCAAAATCAACATGTTTTATATATTTGTTAATAGAATAACAATTGTTTAAAAATAAATGGCCAATAACTTTTAATTGAACTAACATTTATGTGTTTGTAGCATTGTAGGTCAGATTAGTACTAATGAGTTTGATAAGGTTAGCTGTCAGCTCTGAAGTAAAGTAACTTTACATTACTCTTAGAATATGTGATTTAATTTTTAAGTCCTATTCAATCTCATAGGATTTATAAGAATTATTTCATTGGTCTAAATTCAAATTTGCTAGTTTTTGAACAGATAAGTACTGTAACTTGAAAGTAGAATGTAGGCTAACTTACATAAGCCTATTTCTGAATTAATGCCATTGTTTTTAAAATTTGGAGTGGAGTCAGTGGAGGAGTTTTCAAAACTAGGATGGAAAGCTCTTTAGAGTTGAGCCTGCTGCTCTATCCCAGTCATTGCCAAAATTTGGAGGGCTATGTTTGATGAAAAAAAATAGACCCAACCTAAAATTTGATGACAGGTATAATGGCACTGGACCTAGAGTTACGTTAATTTGTAATATTGCATTGATAAAAAAGTAGGCTACGGCCAAAAGTTGTAGGCTAGACTCAGAAATTGACTTGTATATAACTGGCTTTATACAAGTGTAGAGTATTGTTTTGTTAAATACAAACTAATAACTTGAATTTGTTTTGGTATTGTCTTCTATATAATTTTTATTTTACTCGGCCCCACATTAAGATAATACCGCAGGCTATGTATTTGTATTTTGTAGATATATACATGAAAATTTTGTAAATAAATCAATTAGGTTATCTCAATAGCCTACTATCCACTATGACTGCAAAAGTTATTCTTCATGTTTGAGTTTATAAATTCTATGTAGTTTGCAAACAGAAATTTTTCAGATTTCAAATTAATCTTATTCTAATTTTTTCAAAGTTGTATTCAAATCGAACATTTCCTTCACATAATTTATAGAGTAATGTAGAAGAATTCTAGGTTAGTGTTATATTTGATTTTTTTTACATTGTAGGCTACTCAACATTGCTTGTTTCTACAATCTAGACTACTCATCATTGCTAGTGACATTCAACAAATTCCTGTTGTTCTCTCATAAATTATTTTTATTCAAATAAAAAAATCAATAAAATGTATTTTTACATTTACAAGTTACCAAATTCAAGATTTATTCACATATTAGTTTTTTAGCTCATTTATGGCTAATTGGTTGAAATAGATCATATTTTTATAAGAAAACAATATTGGACTAATGAAAAGATTCCTAGTTGTTTGATGTCTGCTGTAGACCCATTCATAATTATTATAAATTTACGGCATTCTGGCTGGTTGTATCAATTTGTCAATAATACTGAAACATGCGTAATAGGCATTACAATCGGTCCAGCGATCAAGTTATATTAATAGCCGCTTCTGAAGCTTATCATCATAATTGTTGTTTGTGCAAATTCTATAATAAATTATTAATACATAATGAAAAGTTGGCTAATTTATTTTTCATGCTATTTATAATTTACACGAGATAATACGATTCAAGCTTCCTGGAGTTTATAATAGGTAATAATAATGAAGTGTCTCTGTTAATGGTGTGGTCATACTATTTAGGAATGTTCACAAGTAAATAATTTAAGAACAATAAAAACAAATATGTATATATATAAATGACCTTTCGGATGCTCATAATATGCATTTTTTAATGCAACTAAACGCATTGAAACTTTGTTTTTGCAGCCTGAAATGTCTGAAGACGTAAAAAGTAGTGTGGAATGCAGTAGCCCTGTGGCCGCGGCAGCAAGTAACCCGCAGCAGCATAATCCACCATCGCCGGCCATGCCCAGACCAGTCACTCCTCCCGAAAAGTTGACGCGCTCCAAGCTATCCGATGAACAGCTGGAATCGATAGCACTCGACGAGCTGGCGCGTCTGTGGAGGAGCCAAGACTTGTACATCGACTCCCTCGAAGCACAAAATTCCAGCAACGAAGGTACATTGCTCTATTCTTGAACTCGTACTATTATCATTACTATCCAGATAAGCTATTCTAGTAAAAAAAATGATCTCAGTGTCATTATATGAGTAGTGAGTTATGATCATAGGTCTAGTCATGATGTGATTAAATTATAGTCAATTCAAGTTAGATAGTTGTTCCATCTTATTCATATTAAAATAGGTCAGTTGAAAAGATACATGTTCTGTTGAAAGTATAACAATACTTAGTCAATGCTTATTCGAATATTGACCAATCATAGACATTGAATGACTTCTCTCCACATCACATAATTAGCTAGCTTTATAGTGAAAGTGTAAGAGAATCCAGGGTAAAACTCACTTCATACTTCGCGTAGGAAAATAACTTTTAGCCTACCCTGAATTCTCATTCACTAGTGGAATCCAAGTTTAGTGAGTTTTGTGTAAAAAAAAACTCCGGATCAGAAGACATGTGGTGCGGAGTAGCCTTTATTAAAATATATCGGTTTCACCAATTTCGATCAAGAAAGTCTATCATGGTCAAATTAGTCAAACTTCATTATTAGTGCAAATGAACATATTTTTCTATATATTCAATAATTCAGAATTATACAACTTCTAGATGAGTACCACAGGCTAAAGCCCAAAACGGTCCCAATTTTAATTTATACTACAATCCAAAGGTTATATGATTTTAATGGTGATGGTTTCTATCGATATTTCCAGTGCACACTTGTATATGGTAGCCTACCTACCTATTAGGCTTTACCATGTTTGAATATACATATTGACCGAGCTTGGTGAAACCGGGCATAACTATTCAAAAATGATCATAATGAGCTTTTTATTCGATTTGGATGGATGAATTTTGAATGCTTACTACCTCAATAATCATATCAGACGAGCTTGGTTGTTGATTAATATTGCAATCTATTCCATCAGACTGGTGTCATGAACAACTGAATAGGTTCAACCATGCATTGCAAAATAACATTCACGTTGAATATCTTCAATAATGTGTTACTCTGTTGTATTTCGTTTATAAAAAATATGTACTGTGCTTGTGTACCGTATTATCTTGCAATTTTAGTTTGTGCTAAGTGTCTTCAAAGATCCCAACTGAAAGACTCTTTGGATTACCGTCATTTGAAAATTAGTGATGACAAAGTGTATTTTACTTGGAACTTCAGCGTCGTTTTTTGGAACAACTGACATTATTGTCGACTTACTTATATGAATCTTCAAGTGATGGTTGTTTGTGGAAATGGTTTCTTCATCAAGAGTTTGAAGTGTTTGTGTGCTTTTAAAGTGTTGTGAAGTGTTCAATAGTGGCTATTCCAGTTCGGTTTATTGACTGTTTCTCTGTTTTCTGAGATCAGCTGCATTGTTACATTAATATGGGATAATATTGTGTAAGATCATGGCCTCCATAGTATGGTAGGCTTGGATATATTATAATCAGTTATCAAATGCTGCAATCAAATCTGCAGTACATTAAAAAACAATCCGCACTCATTTTTCTGTAGATCGGTATTGTTGATATTGGTATATTTACAAGTCTATACATTTATATTTTATGTTTTAGTTTAGGTTTAGTAACATAATTGACAAACGTCTGAGAATTCTACTAGAATCACAGTAAATTGAGTCGGCTATTATTCTTGTCTTCAATTTGCTCTTATACGGACATATCAGTGATAACAGACAATTCTTGCTATTTTAAACCAATATACACCAAAATTAAATAGGCCTAACACAAATCTAATGATGAACATCAATAGATTTTTACAACTTTCTTATTTGATCAAACCAAAATTTATATTTATTTTTAAATGCACAATTTAGAAACATGAAGTTCATGCGATAGCGTGAGATTGTTGAAATTGAATAAGTTGAGTCAATGTACTATTCGTAAATTAGGCCACTTGATCGTTATTTGTTTGTCATTGATATTTTAATTTGAAAATGAAATGTGTGGAGGCAACATAATACATGTTGGTTAATTCGGCTATTTCTTAGCGCTTATAAAAAATAAATTGTCTGTTAGAAATAGTAATTCTTACAATTTAATATAGTGACTAAATTATATTGGAAATTATACTTTGGTTTATCTCAAGTTATTATATTGGGAATCTATATTGTTAATGTATAAAAAGTTTTCTTTGAAG
Source organism: Nilaparvata lugens (assembly GCF_014356525.2). Taxonomy (NCBI): domain Eukaryota; kingdom Metazoa; phylum Arthropoda; class Insecta; order Hemiptera; family Delphacidae; genus Nilaparvata; species Nilaparvata lugens. Next base: position 102,205,172 of record NC_052504.1, read on the forward strand.
CATGGCAGTGATTTGAACTCAGTATTTCATACTGCTCTCGTCGTTTTAAAACTAATCAACATCGAGTAACATTTCGGTTTTTATACACCTCTGAAGTTTCATAAACATTTCCATTCAAACAAGTGTGATCATCCAACTCTTGTTATTCAACGCGAAGGACAATTTTAAGAGTATGAAAAGACTGAAATTTGATACAAGTCACATTTGATCCAAGGTGTTCGACTGTCTCGTCGAAAATCTCTGATAACGTCGCTTTCAAAATTGTGTTTATTTCTTTCAGAACTAAATATTTTAATTTATATTGATAATTTTGATTAATATTTGTAATATTTTATTCTAATTTTCTATTTTCATTGATCATAATATGAATTAGGCTTCCATTAGATCAGCGAAATATAAAGCTTCTCCGAAAATACATTTCTCAGTTTGTCAATAATACTGTAACATTCGTAATAGCCATCAACTATAAAAATAACGCAGCTTCAATACAAATGTTCCTTTTATTCCGTCAGTTCTTAGGTACTATTTGATAGCTATGATATGATAAATATGGCTGTTGCATTTTCAAGTTATTATTGAAAGTATGTTCCTATTTGTATCGTAAATAAATGAATAATAAATTTCATCATTTAGTGAATCTAATAGTGACTGTTAGTATCACTTCATTGAAGCTTGATATTCATAATTTATATCAAAATTGATTAACATTTCATAAGTTGCGTATTTGCAATCATGTGCAAACCAGGTTCAATATTGATGAATTGACATTCAGACTAGTGATACGGTATCTCACTTACCATCTCTGAAGTAGTTCCAAAACACTTTCCTGTTACACGTGGTTTCATAAAAATCTATTCTTAAGATATTACTGTTCAGTTTGTGATTGCAGATTTTTATAGATTACGAGAAGCGTTTTATTTGTTGAAAATAGCCGTTTCATTGGAAATTAGTATCAATGACGTATTTAAAAAATCCTTCAGTTGTTGAAATCTGTTTGAAAAATTCGCATTGATTGTGATTCTTGAAACATTAGATCGTTGTACTATTTAGTTTTGGTAATATTTCTATAAAAGAGTGATATGCTATCATCAATCTTAGATATTGAATTAAGTTGAAAAGCATCCCTTCCATTACTATTTCAATTTTTTAAATAATTTTGCTCTAAAGAATACCACAATAAAATGAAAGAAGCTAATGTAGAACTGAATGTTATTCCAAAGTATACTTTACTTGACAAGTTTTGAAATCTGAAAATGTTGTACTCAATATAAAAAGTATATAAATTAGAGCGTTGATAGTCTATTATATGATTGTGAGGTGTATAATAGAAACTTCAAAAATCCCATTTCAACAAGTTATTATATTTTCGGCACATTGCATATTGATTTATTTTTTCATTTATTTATTTGAGATACATATGAGAGCACAAGGATGATATCCCATAATTGCTCTCTTAACACATAATACAAGTAAAACAATTGAAAATGCAATACTTTATACAAATATTATTGAAAGAAATATTTACGAAAAATCTTTCTGAAAAATATACATTACAGAAAATTTAAACAAAATTTTATATAGCAGAAAAAATAAACACAGCAAATAATAAAATGAAAATATGAAAAAGGACAAAATATAAAGTTTCTACGATTATACAGAAGTCATTCTGAGAAGGAAAAAAAATAGTAACGAGAGGAAAATAATTAAACACACAATTCATGTACTCAACGTTTAATGTGTTAAAGTAGTCTGTTAAGGTAGTCTAGAGTAGTCCGATAAGGATCGTCCACCAAGAAACTCTTTCCTTGTCGATTGAAAATTAATTCCAAGTTTTCATGCATTATGTAAGATGTTCAGCGTCCTTTACATATTGATATTACCGCGATATTTGTGTGATAGCATTATATATTAAGAGTTAGTATACTATTAGGAGGCTATGCTTTGTTCCAATTATTTATTAAGAGTTTTATATTAGAGTTTGAGCCTTGTTAGATAATTTTTGCAGCGAAAAGTTTCATTTCTGTTCCTCTTCATCGCGCAGGTTACAATTTATGTTTTGTACAATGTATTCGCCTACTTATCTGTGTGATTTGAATTCACTTCTATTATTAGATAGTCCCTTCAAACGTATTTGTATGAATGTCAATTCCAATACTATTTGTTGAAAAAATGAATAATCTGTCTTTATTGTTTTCAATATCAATGGAAGAGCGCATTTGGGGCGAAAGGCAATGGAATATCGATGGCGATCATGGATGATGATGATGATAGCACAGTCGGGATGAGACTTGCTGACGTCACTACTTCATTTTCAGCTAGCTCTCTGCAGATGCACAGCTATGCTCCTAAGCGCAACTGCCAACTTCCTTCTCATCGTGTGTTTTCAGTGATATTAGTGCTTTGTGATGTTTTTCTGCTCCTCTCCTTGTGATTTACTAGTTCAGTGCTCACATCACTCTAATATTTTTATTTCTAAGCTAGTGTCAAGGAAAGGTTTAATCCCATATGCACATCTCATTGCATTGCATTGCATTGCATTCCAGCTTTACACTCGAAGCTTGGTGATAGCTTGCAAATTGAGACTTTCAATTCATTTCTATCTTTCAACAGAATTTATATACTCTCCTCTCAATCATCTTCACTCTATGGAGTATTATTGACATAGTTGTATTTTTGTCTCATTGCTCTCACCGACTGCAGCAGAGATGTTCACATGGGATTTACATTTAGAATAGTAGATGAGCACGTGCGATTGAATGGTTGATATTCATTCCACAAAGATTTACGAAAACATGTTTTGAAAAAGGTCCCTTGTGATCATAATATTATATCCAGCAGTTTTGTCTTTATCATTTCGCTCAATCGTGCGTGCAAATTAAAAGTGTATGAAAAGGTAAACAATGTTGGAAATCTGATTCGCTTTTAAAGCAGATAAACATTTCCGATTTAGCTTTTCATACACCATTAAACTTAATTGAAATGCTCAACTATCTTTATTATTGTAAATTTTATCATGAGAAAATTGTGAATTATAAATGTGCGTGCACAAAGTTGTACAGTGCTGTGTTGTGGAGTCTTGAAGATTAAAGAATATCGCGTTGGTCTGAAAATATTATGGTGGATGAATCAGTGCAGCAAGTGTGTGTAGTTAATTAGTGGTAAAGAAGGAAGATGATATGGAGCTCTGGAGCGAGCGCCATTCTTCTCTTAGAATAAAGCTCTCTGTCCTCGTCTCGTCTTGCCCTCCCCTCGCCAGCAGCCGGCAGGCGGTAACGCTCGCTATAAGCGACCATGCCTCGAGACGAAAGTAAGTTAATAGATGTGATCACTATGAATACATGTAACATACTGCTTTATTATTATCATGTGTATTAATGGTGTAATGAATGTTCACTACTTTTTTCAGTGCGATATTTCTGTATCAACTTTTCTCAATAACCTTTTTTATTCTAGGTTACTACTCTACTTATTCTTTGTGTTTAGGTTAATACTATTTCAACTCAACTAGATGTTTGCAGTTTGGCTAGACTTCAATCAAATTAATTTGGTTCAATTATCAACTATTATCATGTGTACAAACTCAATTAAAAATACTACTTCATAGGAAACATTTTGTGTATGGGAAATCTCTAGAAGTTCACATTATATGTGATAATCGCTTCTAATTCAAATGATTGTTGGGAACTTGGAGTGTTAATTGTTTTGTAATAAACAAGTCATGGATCGAACTGGAATAGTAACTGTGTGTATTGAAAGGATGAACAATTCCGAGAAAGTTGTTAAAGAAAAGAACAACTCTTATTTATTTTTTTTTTTTCAAATAAATACAAAATTTTTTATAATATTCAAAACAGGCAGTTAGCCTCCTGTCAGCCTTTTTATATTGATAGTTAAGTAGTAGACTTCACTTTAGGAAGCTAGTAAAGTATCCCTTACTCCTGGTAAAGTATGTACTTGACTCTAAGTAGGTTGTTGTTCTTTACTCCTAGTAAAGTATGACCTTTCTCCTGGATCTTGTAAAGGACACAGGTATTGGTTTCCCAACTAACGTACTTGGGACACTCATTAAGCTTCGGTTGATGTGTGAGGTTCTTTGAACCTCTGTTTCCTCGAATCTGTCCCTTCAAACATAACATAAAGTATCTATGAGCTCTGCTCAATTATTCATTTATTTGTAGATACAATCACAAATCATTTAAATATGATTAAGAAGGAACAACACGCTTGGTCCAAAACTATTCCATTATTCTTGAATAGTGCCCATCTTTTCAATCTTCATCCCAAGCGTCATTGAAATTAATCACTTCAATTTTTGTATGAGAATGAGTAATAATTAGTAAATGACCTATTATAAAATTGATAGAAAAAGGTAAAGCAGTTGCCCAACAGTTTTTATTCAGAGTTTAATTTCCTCAATTGATGTTTCTTTGAAGTCCCACTATTATATTGTTGGTGCTAGTTAATGTTTCAATGTGATTGCATGCTGGTGAATCGATGTCTCGTAACAAACCTTAGTAAAGCAGAAAAATATAATCAATCACATAATATTCCATTTAGGTAAAGCATATTTAATATTTATTGTGTCCGTGACAACAGGTTGTAATTTTCAACTAGCATTATTCCGGTTATAACCAATGCTATTTGGAGTTCAATGAAAAATTGATTGGATTTTATATTTTGTAAGTTTAGAATTATGCTTGTCGGTATTGAGCAAGCACATAAAAAATCATTATTTCAACTCATGGCAAATATATTTCAACTTTGAAATATCACTTATTCACAGATTTGTTTTCCTGAATCTAAAAGTATTGATTAATTTCGTAAAGATTGTTGATTTGGGTGGCAATCCGCTCCTTTATTGAATTGAAATAATATGTTTTTCTTTGTTTCGGGTGTAGCTGAGATAAGTGCTCTAAGGGAAACCGAAGAGAAATTGAAACAACAGCATACAGATTTGATCATTAGAGAGAAAGTGCTTGTGAGGCGACTGGCTGCCAAAGAACAAGAAATACAGGAATACGCTGTGAGTACAATCTATTATAGTATATCATAATTTCACTACCTATGACATAAAAGACAAGGCATTAAAATAATAGTCGGCGTGGATGTTTACAATTGCTATAGTGTAGTTCAGGTTGCCAATCTAAATGTTAGTCGCTTCAACTTTTTTTTGTATTGTTGTGAAGGTGATGTAGATATCTACGTTGAATGAAAACGAATTAATATTGTCAAACCCACTAATTTGTTTAAACAATTTGATATAATGGTTTCGGTTGATACACTATTATCAATCTCAAGTAAACTGAAAGCTTGAAGATTAGGAGCTGGGGTGTAGCCCTACGATCGGCCATTAGCCTTTTAGCGATCAATGACAGTTGAGCTCTGTCTTTGGTCGATAATAGGCACGCCCAAGTATTCCACTCATTCACATTAGAATCGTTTAAGCACAACAAATGAAGAGAAACTAAGCAACTACGAAAACCCAATTGATAATAAGTAAGCTAAGAATGGAAGAATATACAAAATTTAAAACCAGTAACTTGAAGACGAAAATACAAAAACTGCAAGAAAAAACAAAATAACAAGAAGATGGTAACCGAAAAACTTCTCTAATATAAGACTAAAATATTTTATACGTTTTTAGTATTCTTTTAAGATCCATTTCTTCTGAAATCCTCAAACTGTCTGCCTTTGCTATTGACATACAAAAGTTAACATTTTTTCAGCCTTTAACTTATGATTATTTGTTATTGAATACTCGGCGATATTTGACTCTCCTTTAAGATTCATACAATCTTTATTCACTCGTTTCAATTGTATGATACAAGATACTAGTTTCTCGAATTGGTTCAATAAATTAGTGGTTTTGAAAATATTTAAGCAATGTTCATTGATTCACAATTCCATGTAGCAATTGCTTTTTATGAAAATGAGATAATATTATAATTTTGCCAGTACATTTTTTACATTGACTGTCATTAGGTTTACAAAAGTAATAGGCCTTCATAAAACTAATGATAATAATATCAATACTTGAAAAAACCAAAATAAATTCAGAAAATTCTTGCAGAGGAATGAAAAACAGATGAAAATGAACAAAGAAGGAGAAAATTGAATAACCATAAAATTACATTATTATAATGTTTTTGATATAAGGATTTTGGAGCTAGACATTAAAAAAAAAAATGGGTATTTTTCTACTTATAAGCGCCTCCCCATTAGGGAATCCTAAAATTAAGTGGATCTAACGGGTGATTTTGATAGAACATAACCCTTGTATAATAGATATGATCAAAAATATTGATCAGTTAGGAAGGCCTCGTAAATTATTACAATGGAAAATTTGTATTTTGGCTATATGACATGGTTTTCTTTTCCCGCTAGTACTTCCTCTCCTTCCCATACTAAATTTCAAAAAAAATCTGAGGAATCTTGTTCAGAATTGATTGTACTTTTACATGATATGTGATTTTTCATCATTACTCTATAATGCTCCAAGTTGTGTAAGTTTGTAAAGAGTGAAAGTAGTGGGCGTTTTCATAATTTTCAAAAAACCTTGAAAAATACCCCTTTTTAACATTTGTAGCTCCATAACCAGAAATCGTAGAATCCTGTGTGACCACTCAATTTATTGGAAATTTAATTGTCTATAATTTTGTAGAGAATGCTTTATTCCGAAAAATCCGAGGTTTTCGAAATGAAATGGAAAAGTTGAAAAAACCCTAAAATTTTGGGGTTTTAGGGGCTTTTAAGGGTGAAGCCGTCCTCTGGCGTGTCAGCAAATTTCAGATTCGAATTCAGCGCCCCAAAATACATGACGTAGAATCGACGAGAAAAATTCTTTAGGCGCTGTTTCCTGAAATATGACTATTTGACTAGACTAAGTTAAAACTTTATTTAAATACTTATTAAAAAATAAAAGCAAATTTCCTAAATTAAATAAACATTTCTACAACTTCAGACCAAATATAATAGAAAAATTCCAAATTTATCCTACAAAGTTAACTTTCATTAGAAGACCATTGATTTACACAAGCAGCAAATTAATAAATGCAATACCTTTTGATTTAAATGATAAAATATCAAAGAAGAGCATAACAGAGTGGATTAAAGGTGAATATTTCTTCACTTTGAACCTAGCACTGTGATTTGTTTTTTTCTGTTTCAGTTTTCAGTTTGGTATTTCTCTGAATTCTGACCTTTTATAAATTATCAATATAGGTGTGAATTATTCTACTTTGGACCACATTATTGAAGTATATTGATTTAAAGTATATTTTGTGTCTCTACTTTTGTTTAAAGCTTTTCGTTTCAATCTCTAGCTATTTTAAGGATTTCTTTTAAGCAACTCTCACCAGCGGGCAAAGATTTTTCTTTTTGCTGGTGATGCCTAGAAATTTTATAATTGGGTTTTCCTGCTCTCATGTATATGCATGTATGTGTAATATTGTATTATGAACAATTTATTTTCATTTTTTCTCGTGTATGTATGTGTATGAGTAAATTATTTTTTTCTTTTTGGCAATAAATTAATTTGAATTTTTGAAGTTGTTTAAATAACATAGGTGAATCTGTGCTTCTGGTGTAACTGAATGAATTGCTTGTACAGGGTCAGCTGTCTGAGCTGAAGGCGGCGCAGTCGCCGTCTGCGGCGGCTCTGAGGCAGGCGCTGCTCGACCCGGCTGTCAACCTGCTGCTGCAGCGGCTGCGTCACGAGCTCACCACCACGCGCACCCGTCTCGACGAGACGCACAACGAGCTCAGCGCGTGGAAGTTCACGCCCGACAGGTAGGCCTACACGCCACACTTGCAACATTTTAATGATGAGTAATTTTGTACAAATGGATAAACAAATTACACTATACTATTTAGAAGGAGAATTCTGTCCTCTGGGAGGATCTGTTTATGTTATTGAGAAACCACGGAATAATAATTTATAAGATGGGATGTTGAATAAAAAAATGAATGAAGGGGAAAGGAAAACACCTATAGAATCACTTATTTATTTTGTGTCGAAATTAGAACAGTAACCTTGACTCAACTACGTAACCATGTCGTGAAAAACGCAACGTCCTTCAAGACCTCGTGATTTGTTATATAAAAACTAATTGTCAATACAGTGTTATATTTGGATAACTTGGACTATTTTAAATTTTAAGACAATCTTTCAAAATATAAAATAAAACTGGCCGTAACTTTTTTCGAAATTCACATGCAAACAGACAAATGTAATTCTAACATGGTTCTCATTAGTAATTTCAATTGTTTCTTAATTTAAGGATGAGTTACTTGCTCTCCTTATTAAAGTTGTTGATATATAGATAGATAATTCCCTTTAATTTCCACACTTGAAAATATTACAAGTGTTGTGGGAGAATTTGACGCATTCCACTTGAGGCTGTGCAAAGGCTAAAAATAAACTTTCTACTGGTGATATTTTTCAAAGTTTTTCAATTCGTATATCATCAAGCTATCAAAATGAATAAGTTTTCTCAGAAAAACATTTTTTCCCGATCATTACTTTTTGAGTTATGAGCGCCCGAAGTTTAAATTTTTGGGACGAACATTTCAAATTCGGTAAGAGATAAATCCATGAGATCTAGAGGCTAAATTCTTCATGATATTGTTGATGTAGTAAAATAAAAATTTTCTGAGAATATAGATTTCTGAAAAAATTATTCAATTTACCAAAAGTGGTATTTTTATTATTAATTTATAAAAATGTTATTTTTTGGTCATTTTTGGTAAATTGAATAACTTTCTCAAAAATTTATATTTTCAGAAAATTTTTATTTTACTACATCAACAATATCATGAAGAATTTAGCCTCCAGATCTCATGGATTTATCTCTTACCGAATTTGAAATGTTCTGTCCCAAACATTTAAACTTCGGGCGCTCATAACTCAAAAAGTAATGATCGGAAAAAATGTTTTCCTGAGAAAACTTTTTCATTTTGATAGCTTGATGCTATACGAATCGAAAAACTTTGAAAAATATCACCAGTAGAAAGTTTATTTTTAGCCTTTGCACAGCTTAACCCACGATTCCAAGTTGATTTGAGATGTTGGTAATGTACTAAATTTATTGGATGTCATTCACCAGCTAGAAGCTGGACCGACCCAGTCTTGTTTAGTAGTTTCATTCTCTGTTTGGCCCCAACTTCACGGGCGTATGACGTGCTGAATTTATTTCGCGCTCGTCTTCTGAATGCATGGTCTCTTATGGGGAGCGTCTATTTCGATCGTAGAGTTTTTCCCATAAGAGACAATGCATCCGTCTGAAAATATTCAGCGCTTATGAGACGCTCTTATAGTAGTGTCATAGTAGATGCCGTAGGCTATATTCGCTGGGCATCAATAGCAATAATGATTTAATGAAATAGATTGTTATTATTTGAGGTAGGCTATGTTTCTGTTGTTGAGAAACCAGAGTTTTTTAATTTGGCTTGAAACCAAGTAATTGTCACATTATAATTGAAATAATTCAATTGATAGTATTCTTATACATATTCTTCATAAATAACAGAATCAAGGTTCGCTACTTAGCATGAAAAAGCTGTTGTATCTGTTTTGCTCTGAAGTAGGTAGTGTAGTGGTAGTACGGTACTTTTGTACCATATTATTGACCATTGCGTAACGACAATGAAATAATACTTTCAAATTGTATCAAGAAAAAACACCATATAAAATAATACTAAAATGAATACATAAACTTACTAGATACTTAAAACTTGCGATGACTCAAAAAACATTGTTGTATTTTGAATTTGTCAGTAATACTGGAAAAAGGCTGATGGCCAAGTGCAGACTGCTCTACCAGGAGAATGAGGAGCTTGGCAGGATGATCTCCAGTGGACGGTTAGCCAAACTCGAAGGTGACCTTGCGCTGCAGAAGAGCTTCAGCGAGGAAGTTAAAAAATCACAATCAGGTAAGAAGCGAATTATTTCGCAACCCAAATTTACCTGATAAAATCCGATTTACAAAATATTTTGTGGTTCATAATGAAGCTATTGAATGTTTTGAAGGGACAGGCAATGCATCAGCTTGCTTCTAGGTAAAACATTCATTATTAAACAATAATTGCAGAAGTAAAATAAAACACTGTACCCAATGAAATTTTTAAATAAAAGTAAATTATAATTTTTCCCTTCAACTTTGCTCACTTCTTCACTTATATTTATTTATATTCGCCCCCATCTTCTCACATATTTCTTTTGAAACTATCAAATCAATTATTACTTGACCTCTTGATTGTTATATTCTGCTCAAATTTTCTTGTGTCTTGGAAGAGTTTAATAAATTCTGTTGTAATTTTGTGTTTTAGAAGAGTTTTATATGTTCCAAAATTAAAATTATTGTAGACCTATGAAACGGTTTTGAGATAACAAATAAAGTAATGATAATTTCGAGAATACAAAAATAATTGAAGCTAATTTTTCATTTGCAGAAATGGACGAATTCTTACAAGACCTTGACGAAGACGTGGAGGGTATGCAGAGCACAATCTACTACTTGCAGCAAGAGCTGAGGAAAGCAAAGGACGCTGTTGTCAATTTGGAGCAGGAAAACTCTGCGCTAAGGACAAGAAATAGTGTCGATAGCAGTGAGAAAGGTGCTCGGTCGGAGGAACAGTGCAACAACAATGAGTCGTTGTGTCGTGTCAAATGCGAAGTGGAGGAAGGCAGGACCAACGGCGTAGCAGAGCCAGCTCACAACTCACCACCTAATATTCACAGCAACAACGATAATCAGGACACTGACGGCGATAACGATAATCAGGACACTGACGGTGATAACGATAATGAATCGCACGACAATACAGGTAACTGTCGAACTGAAGGCAACGGCTTTGCCCAACAGTTGAATAGCAATGTTATTGTTAATTCTAGAAAACGGACTAGCAGTGAGGATAGTGATGATGTTCCTCTTAGTAAGAAAATTAAAACAGAACCGCTGGTGCATTACGACGATGATGACGTTGTGAATGGTGACGGATCTGAATCTGAGAACAATACTTGACTTCCTTAGACAACTTTCACATCATGAACTTTTGAATTGAATGTGATCTTACGTCCAACTTATGTTTTAATGTAGATAAGCTCTGTCTATTTAGTGATGTTTTATCCCTTTGATATTAATTTGATATATATTATGTTTAATCGCTTCAGTTATAAAATTGAATAGATACTAGGCCTCTTGAGAGGCCAGAACCTCTAACTTTTAGAAATGAATCATTCAAACATTTTCTGTTACAATTTTTCAACCATTACAAAAAAATTATTAAGTGGAACTCGAGAAGCAAGAATTCTCGTATTTGCCTCCAGTTTTTAAGGGGTCACTGAATGTATGCTTCTTCTTCGCTGAAGTGATGAAAGTACATCGAAGTAGATATGTTTTATTCAGATAACTTATATTAGTGGTTTATTTTCAGTTTTATGCTGAAACGTTCCATGACTTTCCTTTGATTCAGGAATTAAAAACCAAGAATTTCTATGTACGCTGTTAGACTAGTCAATCTAATAAATTTTTTTGTTGTCATCTGGAATGAAATAATTTTGCTTTTCTTGATGCAACATCTTCAATGGACTTGAAAATTTGGCTTGGTTGTCATTCAACTGATATCTGTTTCTTTGTTTTAATTTGATTTAATCAATTCCTACTCAATTATTGGTTTAAGTGTTGCCCTTCTTCTCTTTGTTTCTTATCATAGATTATAGTGTACATCGAAAGGAATTACTTTTAACAAATTGATTAATTTTGTAGATTTTCTGTTTCTAATTACTCTAAAACTTATTATTTCATAACATCAATGTTGAAACGTTTCAATTTTTACCCAATGTCAGTTTTATAATAATTAAGTTCAATTTCCAAGTTGTAGGATAAATTGTGATGGAATAAAGCATTGTTTTGCAAAACATGACATTCTAATAACGCTATTGTAAAAACGATAATATACTCTTTATATTAGTCCTTGAAAACAAGAATACATTAGTGAAATTGAGGTATTTATAGGTAATGATTACCTATTATTCAGCAAAAAAAAAAAAAATAAGTTCTGTAACTTTGAGTGCTGGAAATTCTATTTATTTTTTAATACTATTATTTTTCAAACTGAAAGTAATTAAACTGATAAAAATCTACAAATACAATCTATTTGTATTGACTTCATTTATACTATCTACTACGTGACTTGTGATTTAGTAATTTCACTCTTCTATAATTACGTTCTTATCAATATTCTACTTGAAATTTTGAAAAAACATACTTTCTCCAGCAACTTCACAAATCATATAAATTAAAAGTAGTCTACGAGTATAACGCCAGTGATTCGTCATACCTGAATACTCACGCTGAAATATTAAGCTTTTTGGAGAGTACATCTTTCGGTAAAATAATACAGTGTTGTATTGAAAATCCAAGAATCAGTTGATATATTGCATAATCACTGTTTTTAGAATATGTATATGTATTGATAATTTAATTATCAAGTGACGCTACCAGTTGTTTAAATAACTCGTAACAATAAATAATCGTAATATCTCTCGTTTTGATAAAACTAAGTAGGAAAAATGAGAAATACAAATAATGAATTGATTCAACTAGTGACTATTGACTCATTTGTTAACAACTTAGAAACAAATGAATGTCGAGAGAAAAGTTCTTATTTTGTAGAAAAGCAACCAAAGTATTTAACTATAAATATTTAAATTTTGGCTCTTCTTTAGTTGAAGCCGGGTAGTATTTCCATGTGATAACACTCGAGATTTATTTTCTTGTGTGCAAGCCATTTTTTTATGACTTTCATGACTTATTAGTTTATTACCCCTAGAAGGATTAGATTCTATTATTCACTTATTGCCACCGCAGTGACTATTTCTTCGATTAGATAATAATTTCTTCATGTATTGTAATGCATTTCTTATCTTCAAGAGATGCAGTTGACATTAACTTTCATTGAAAAATCACTCAATTGATTCTGCGGTTTCACCTTGAACTTTATTCTTGTCTACAATAAAATCATTATTCATTTCCCTCCAGTGTCTTAATTAATGAATATATTTATTTTAATCTATTATACACTTTCTAATAATCTCGCATGTGTTATTCACTCTCAAGACTATATAAATGTAGGCTATCGTATTTCAATTATTTGTTCGTCTTCAGAATTGAGTAAATCACTAAATTTTTCTTGCTCACTCAGGTATGAAATATTCATATTCTTTGGTTACATAGGCCAAATAATTTATTGACTTTTCGATTTTTTGTTGGCCTATGAGTGCACATGCATTTGAATATATTGAGTGATGAAATGTGATAATATATACTCATAGATGTCATCTTGCTATTGTTACAATTTCACTGTGTCGAATATAAAATTTATATTTTTACTTGACTAAGAAAAGAAGCAGTAATTGAGATTCTAATTTAATTTATCTAGGTGGCAATTTCAATTTCATTTATCTGTTAACAATATCAGAAGCAGACTCTGAATTTAATTGTGATTATCAATCAAACTGTAAAACATCACTGAATTGAAGAAGAAACTAATTGTATATTTGAATGATTAATAAACTTGTAATTTATGAAAAATATTAGAATACGTTTTATGAATTGCCTTTGCCCTTTATCCACTTAATGTATTTAAGGACTACTTTTAAGTCTAGAGACAATATTCTAGGAAACATTCAATTTGAGACAGTGCTTTATTTGAAGTTGAGATGCCGGGTTGTAAATTTACATTTTTATTTCTTGTTCAACTACATATTATATACGTTTGGGAGTCCCAAGATCTTTCAATGGCTATTCAATTGTTTGGATAATTATTCCGACGTATTTAATTTATTTGTGTTGCTGAAATTAGTTCTGAATAATAATTATTATTGCTGAATAATAATGTACGAGTACAACTTATCGCTGGTTTAAGTTTGCTTTGAAGTGGAAGGTATGATAATCTTGACGTATTTATTTCATTATATAGTTGTCGAGTTATTATTGTCTATGGAACTAGGGGACGTCTTAAATACAGTATCTTTGCCTCAAATAATTTTTCATTTTCATTCTTGATTGTACAAGAAGACTTACCTCTAATAGGGCTTCTGTCCTTTGTCATGTTAAGGGCTCAGAAGCTTTTTGCTTCAGTCAAGTAAAACGCAGTGAATGATCAAGATAAACCAGTCAGTCAATTAAGGTGCAAAAAAGTAATTTTCTGTCATAAAATTGGAAAAACTTAATTTCTGACTATCCATAGTAGGCCTACTAAGAATTCTTGTGACAATTCATCGGAAGACATTCATTCATATGCCATTTGATGTTATGTTGGACAAAAATATCAGTTCTATTGCATGCGCTGAATATAGATTTTCAAGTCTCAATCTTGAAATTGAATCTAGGCTACTTGGCGAGGATTGTAGTGGGGCTTGGATGTTTCCATCTACTGATGGTGTCTTTTCTAGGATCAATTGAGCGAATGATGGAAGGAAGTAGTTTGTAGGAACTGTGGGTCAATGTTTATGGGCAATCTACAATTGATCACAAGTTGAATTGACATGCTTATAAAAGTTGTGCGAGAATTTATCATTTGACCGCCACTGCTGTAATGAAGGACAAGCTCTCCAGGTGTAAAATAATTGTTCGACTTTTTAGAAAAAATATTCTATTTTATACTTATTTGAAGTGAAAGAGAAAAATAAAATATTCTTGAAGAATAATTATTTTTGTGGACAAGCTGTGAGGAAATCTCATAGTCTTGATTTTCTGATAATAAGCATAAACAAATTCAAGTTTTCTGAGCGTACATGAAATCGAGACTTGCATATAAGCACTACTGGCGAGATGGCTGTCATATTTTCATGCTGCAGGACACTTATCTTATGCTAAGTCAGCTCAATTATACGTCAAAATGTGATAACAATAGAATTATTAAAACATTCGGCAAATGTTTTTGATTTGCTAAACAGCACATGTCCAAGGTTTTAGAAAATTCAAAGAAAATTGCTTCTTTACTGACTGGTTAAAAGAGGCATTTTGGTTAAGAACAAGGACCGATATGTATATAGAGCAGGATCTGCGACCATTGAAAGCTGTTGGCGGTCTTACTCATGGTAAGGGTAAAACCAGCAGCATTCTCCAAATGGATTCTGAATACACCATACTCTCTTGAGGTACACGAGGCAATTGAGAATTTTCTCGGGACTACAATATTATAATGAAGAGTTTGCAGAACTTATAGTCAAGAAAACAGATAGATTCGCGAATTCTGGAAAAAAATTCTACTTGACTGAAATTTATCTTGTTCTTTTTTACTGATATGAACAATAAAACTTTATTTGATTTGATTTTTTAAACATGATCTATTTGTGCAACTCACAAAAATTGAAGAAGAAAGTTCGCCATTAATGGTGAACTTGTGTCATTGGCTACTGGTTTTATTTGTGAGCTCAGACATATATGTCATTATGCTTCTCATTGCTTCAGCAATATATTATTTTTCAAAAAAGAATGGTGCATCTGAAATAATTACTCAATAGACGAATAGACTCATTGATTAATGAATTTGAATATTCAAGAAAGGCTCTTCTTCTTTTCGCTTGGGCCGTGACTGGCTGTGATACCACATCTCCGTTATTTGTGTAGGAAAGGTGATAGGAACCAATGTGTTACTATCACCGTAGATTGTTGATCAGCAAAGATTTCCCTCAAAGAGAATCATAGAAAAATTCATTAATGTTGAAAATTTGATGAAATTCAGCTTTTTTGTAGATTCCTGGCGTCCATAAACGTTCGAGATTGTAGTCCACCTTCATTATTGTACGTGTTCGCCAGTTTTGCAATACGAAACTCTTCTCTTTACAATTTTTCCTAAATTTTACATTATGGATGGAGTAATAGATAAAAGGAACAATATGAGAAATAGAATTATTTTATTCAACAAAGTCTATAAAAAAAAAAAAATTCATCAAGTTAAACTCTGTGCTTGTAAAATAATATATATATATATATATATATAATATATAATATATATATACATATATATATATATATTTTAAGATCAAATTTCATTTGTGATGAAAGTTTTGTGAATACTGCTTAACAAAATGCATTTCACTGTTGAATGTGGATAGTTGATAGAATAAGTAGGGTTTGTATCAAGTCATGGATCTTCACAATTGAAACCAACTTTGTCT
>NC_052504.1:102221457-102245247 GCF_014356525.2 Nilaparvata lugens
TGATTTTATTTATAAAATTTATCAACTTGACTGAATCGACAAAAATTTCTCTTAACAAAAGTTAATAACTCCTGTCTTTAACAGAAAACTCCTTGTTATTAACAAGATTTATGTTATCCATCGAGAGTCGGTAAAGATCAAAGGAAATGTGTTATGTTAATAACAAAAACCTCTTTTATCGCATTAACTTTGTTTATAACAGGTTCCTATCTTTTCCCGCAATCCCCTCGCCAAGCATCCCCACCCTACAACTACAGCTGTTCCCTAATAACTACAGCTGCAGACGAAACACGTGACAAAGTTATTACTTTTGTTGATAACAAAACTAGCAGCTAAAAAAGTTATTAATATAATTATGTTAATATAACGCATTATAGTTTGTTTACATTAGATAAGATGACGATCATTATGTTAATGATCACACCTGTTTCAATAAAGTATTTCTAAGACAATTTTTCGCTTTTCATTCCGGCTGTTATATCATATGAATACTCTCGTTAAATGAAATCATATGGAAGTCAATTATATTGATAACAAGATCTTGTTAATAGCAAGGAATTTTCTGTTAAAAAACGAGTTATTAACTTTTGTCAAGAGACATTTTTACGATTCAGTCAAGTTAATAACTTTTTGTTAATAACTCGTGTTATTGGTGTAAACGGAGCTCAACTGTTCTTATGAATATCACGAATTGTATAACAGTATTCACATAGACTGTATTGCAAATTAAATCACCTGCATTGCAAATGTAATTATGGAAAAGTTCCACAACATCAATCAATATTCATTCTACAAACTTGATTCAAGAAGGTGAAAGATATGGGTAGAATGTGATCTCATCCACTACACATGTTATCAGTATGATTCGAATTGTGAAAATCAGCTTATTTTCTCCGCTCTCTGAATCACCATTACAACAAACAAAGTCTTTGAATGTTGATCACTGATCTTACAATCCCTCACATGAGTAAATAACTCCAATCCCCTCTCCGACTTCAAAATACGAGTGGAAACTCGCTGAATTCATTGCTAAACTAACATGCAAGTGCTCCATCAAAATGATTTCGCTAAATGAAAGTAGGCTCGTTCTCAAAGTTTGTAACGTAATTAAGAGAAGAATTATGTTTTGCGAGGAGAAAATAATTGAATGAGTCCGGTGGGGGGGGGTGAGTTGGAGTTGAACAAAGTTGTGGGGAGGTGGAGAATAAGTTGGGGTCCATTGTTAGGGTGAGAACTCTCGTTTAATAAGGTGTCGGCGTTGTTGTTGTGCTGGAGAATCTATATAGATATGACGGCTTCTAATACAGTGATGTTGAGACGGGAGAATCTAATAGTGTGAACGGGATTGGTCCATGGAATTCATATTTCATCAGGCCGGAACAATCGGAGTTTGTAAGCCGATATGATTGAGGATGTTTTCGTCGGCCGCCATCAGAACTATTCACAGCACAAAATTGGATCCGCTGCTCATAACCTGAGGACTTGCAAGTCGCTCATCTCATCCCATTATTATCACCGAGAATATGCCCACGTTGCATGTGATCCTATTAGTCGACTGTTTTGGAGGAATTTGATAGAAGGTCAAACGGTACTGGAAGATACAACCTGCAAGTAGCTTGCATTCAATATGACTCAGATCTGACAATCATCCGTAAGCAGCTTATTTATATCCAGTAGATTTGCCAACTTGAACTTATTTGAATCTTTGTCTATTGACACATTCAAAAAGAACACACACTGGTTATTATCAGTCCTCGGTCTAGATGAATCAGAGGAACTTATAAACTCATCCTACAGATAGTTTTTTTTTCATAATCTTTTTATGAGTTAGTGTCTTGCATCAGACTTAAGTTAAATTTTGCTCCTCATTCAATTCATAATTATTTATTAGAATTTCAATTAAGGTATCATTCCTATAATAGCACTACAGTTTTTTTTTTCTAATTGAAATCCAACATCGTCGGGGTTTGTGCTTTGTTTCTCATTTCGAGTTTTCCTGTCCTCCTCTCAATATCTTAGATACGTCAACATCCTTTCCCAATATAAATTAATGAATTTATATGTAATTTAATAATAAAATTTCATTCTCGTCAGGCTGACTGATGGGGGCTCATCCTTGCTCACAGACCTTAGGTCCATGCAGGGATTAATTCCTTTAAGTACGGCCTGTCAGCTTGCACTATTAGAAGAATAATAAACATTAAACATGGTAGAATAGGAAGTTTTTATGCTATTATGCTTTATTATTATTATTATTATTATGCTTTGTAAGTAACATATTTGTGTTGTAAACATTTTTCTGATAGTGTGGGTGACAGAATTTATTTATATTTGTTGTATTGTTTTTTGGATGAGGAATAAAGAATTTGATTTGATTTGATTTGATTATATAGCACCAAAAATAATCAATAAATTACCTTCAGATCTCATTGAATTTCCATGTATCAAAACTGTCCCTAATAACATAAGAGATTGGATTTGCCAGATTTTTTTTTTAATTTGAATATTTTGTGTTTTTTTTCGTATAAGTATTACGATTTGCCAGAATTTTTATTCCAATTTGAATATTTTGTTTTTTTTTCGTATGGGAATTACGATTTGCCAGAACTTTTTATTTTCAATTTAAATATTTTGTGAATTTTTTTGTTTTTTATAAGAATATTATGATTTTCCCTCTTCCCATTTACCATGAAATGCGTTCTATATACCCTGTTTACACTGTATTTATGGATCACTATTTTATGAATGAGTGAGTACCATAGTTATATAGTATATTAAGATACTCAAGAGAATTTTTTTAATTTTTTTGTTTTGAATTTTGTTTCAATTCTTCGTTTCATAATTTACTATTATGTAAAAATATTTGCTTCTGTGCTAAATCAATTTAAATCAGGTTAAGCGTATTATAATTTCATCTCCCACTGGCGAACAAGAGTCATCTTATGCCAGTGGTTTTTTCACTTACCGTTTATTATTATTACACTTTGGTTGGATTGTATTGTCATGTTGAGCTTTGTTTGATTCATGTACGTATATGTAGTTATGAGTGTGGAATAAATAAATTTGAAATTTGAAATTTGAATTTGAACTTGTGCATATTTCCATTATTGAAGGAGCAATTGATAAGGGTTTTGATGAGTATGATTAATTTGGTAATAAGAATAGATATAAATGAATCATGAATAATTATTAGGCACTATTTGGGTGTGTTCTCAGATGTATATAAATGTGAAGATTCATGTCTTCTTTTTTATGATGGCAACACATATTTTAATGTTTTGTGACCTTGTGATACTAAGGTTGTTGAGTTTTTAATGAATTTATTAGATAAAAAGACTAAGAAATTGTAAAAAAACACAGATTTTAGTAAAAGTAGAAGGACCAGCTTCGGTTGTTACACCATTGTCAATCTCTGATAATCTGGAACTAAATACGGGAGCAGCAGAATTTATACTAGTAGGCGAGTACTGCTATTGGTCAAGGGCATGAACGCCTGCCATTGGCCAGCTAGACATTCTCCCACTTAACGGTGCATAGAATAGAAACGTCTCAAAATGGCGGTTTGAACAACAGATTCGACATGATAACAAAATTTACTAACAGTACAAAATAAAAACCAAGAAAACAAGTAAAAGATGGTAAAACAAATAATAAGAAAAGCTATCGACTAATGTATGCTGACAAGATTATGATAAAGCTAAAATCGCAGTGTTGTATTGATTGGAATGAATCTGGTCATTTTAAAACTATGCTGGGAACAACACTGGAATTTAGACGTTTTATTTAATATGAATAATTACCACAATATCAACTTCTCAACTACACAAAAAGTAATGTATTCAAATGCATTTTGCAAATATAGTGGACCTATATTTTTCTGAGTTTGGACACTCGAATGACTTGTGGGATTGGAAAAATTCTAATTCGATTGGTTTTGATATCATTCTTGGCTGAGTTTTCTGGTTCTTCAGTAGTTCATGAGAGCTATCCATGGAAGTAGAGTGACAGAATTGAGCCGATCACGAACTAAACAATGAGAAAGTAGCAATATCGTTGCCATGGCGGCATCCGTGGGAGGAGCGTAACAGAATTCAACCAATCACAAGCCGAGAGAGTAGCCATATTACTGTCATGGCCGTCAGCCGATGGTGGAGAGGAAGCAAATTCAACCAATCACAAGCTAACTGATCAGAGAAAGAGAGTAGCATTTCATTTCTTGCCGACAGATAAAAAAGACAGGAAGAAGAATCCAACCAATCACAAGTTGACTAATGAGATATCATCATTATAGCAACAGTGAATGGGATTCAAGTAATGAGTTTCATAAATCATCCATATATAGATAAGCCAATGCATAGTCATGACAACAGTCAATGATAGCCTAGTTGTTGAGTAATGAATTATAACTCAATTATTAATAAACACAAGCTAATCAATTGCTTTTGTTATAGTTGTAAAGCCACGTTTACATCAGAGTTGACAAGGAAATGTTGTTCACAATAAGTATTAGTTTTCTTTAAATAGTTGTCAATTCCATCAAAAAATACTAATATGAATGTTGCTTTGAGTTCACAACTCAACTCTCATACTTATAGTACTATAGGTAGATTTATACCTATACTAGCCGTCAGGCTCGCTTCGCTCGCCATATCCGTCCATCACGACCCCCGACTGAATCGTCCAAAAATGAGATCAGCAGGCTCGCTTCGCTCGCCTGCATTTTTCATTTGAGAATGCTTCATCCCATCAGAAAGTCAAAGTACTGAGAAAACGCAGAAAAGCAGAGAAAAACGTTGGAAAAACGCTGATTTTGGGCGTATCTTTAACGGTATTGCAAATTATTACACTCTAGCTGAGCTTCTGTACTAAATTTGTACATTTTCTGTCCATTATTTGTTCTCGATAAAGCTGAGAAAACGCTGGAAAACGCTAATTTTGGGCGTATCTTTGACGTTATTGCAAATTCCTTTCAACACAACATTATTACACACTAACAGAGCTTCTGTACTAAATTAGTACATTTCCTGTCCATCTGTTCTCGATAAATCTAAGAAAACGCTAAAAAAACACAGGAAAAACGCTAATTTTGGGCGTATCTTTGACGTTATTGCAAATTCATTCTAACACAACATTATTACACCCTAGCAGAGCTTCTGTACTAAATTTGTACATTTCCTGTCCATTTGTTCTCGATAAATCTGAGAAAACGCTAAAAAACGCTTGAAAAACGCTAATTTTGGGCGTATCTTTGACGTTATTGCAAATTCATTTTAACACAACATTATTACACCCTAGCAGAGCTTCTGTACTAAATTTGTACATTTCCTGTCCATTTGTTCTCGATAAATCTGAGAAAACGCTAAAAAACGCTTGAAAAACGCTAATTTTGGGCGTATCTTTGACGTTATTGCAAATTCATTTTAACACAACATTATTACATCCTAGCAGAGCTTCTTTACTAAATTTGTACATTTCCTGTCCATTTTCTCGATAAATCTGAGAAAACGCTAAAAAACGCTTGAAAAACGCTAATTTTGGGCGTATCTTTGACGTTATTGCAAATTCATTTTAACACAACATTATTACATCCTAGCAGAGCTTCTGTACTAATTTGTACATTTCCTGTCCATTGTTCTCGATAAATCTGAGAAAACGCTAAAAAACGCTTGAAAAACGCTAATTTTGGGCGTATCTTTGACGTTATTGCAAATTCATTTTAACACAACATTATTACATCCTAGCAGAGCTTCTGTACTAAATTTGTACATTTCCTGTCCATTTGTTCTCGATAAATCTGAGAAAACGCTGGAAAAACGCAGATTTTGGGCGTATCTTTGGAAATTCTTCCAAATCCGTGCGCCTCTAAAGGGCCAACCGAACATACCTACCAAATTTGAACATTCTTGGTGTAGTAGATTTTTAGTTCTGCGAGTGAGTGAGTCAGTAAATGAGTTATTGCCATTTCGCTTTTATATAATTATATAGAAGATGGATATCCTATATTTTGCTAAGACCGCTCTGACCGCTGATTGCTTACTGTGTTTACACACACTCAAAGGGGAGGCATTCTGAATGGTGCTAGGAGACGAAAATATTATTTGTGCAACTAGTGCGCAAAGTGACAGTTTGCTGCACCGAAAGAAACGTTTACGCCCGAGCCGTAGGCGAGGGCGGAATGGTTTCTTGAGTGCAGCAGAGGAACTTTGCGCACGTATTTCACATTAAGTTTTTCCTACAGTTACCATTGAATATGAAAAGTGGGTAATTATGGGTAAAATTGCCTGAAATGGATCAAATGTTTTCTGTGTAATTTTATTATTGATAAAAACCTTAATTTATTGTCAAATTGAATAAATGTTGTCCTTGGTTATAATATCTAATGCTAATAATTAGCGCGTTGTGCTTGGTTGCACCTCTGCTCACTATAGCAGCCCAGCAGTCACTGTTACCAACTTCATTTTGATTTTGCTGCACTGTTGCTCCATATAACCTACTAAGTATTTTGCGTTGCCATGTTGCAAATCTGGAGTGCAGAAAAATTTTTCCCGCACTAGAGCGGAAAAGTGATTCTTTGCGTTCTGTAATCAGTGCAGCAATGGCCACTTTTCAACGTAACTGTTGGAAATAGTATATTTCGCACCTAGGGCCGAAAATGAGATATTTCCGGCTCGAAATCGGTTTTCAAGTCCGAGGCCGTAGGCCGAGGACTAGAAAGGATTGAGAGCTGGAAAACATTTTTGCCCGTGGTGCGAACGATATTTTTCGCCACACTACAGGTATTGCTGACAAAATAAATAAAGAATACAAATAAAGAATACTCGTTAAGCTATCGTACCTATCTCTTGATTTTAGTGGTAGAAGATTTGCAGTCAGGATTTCAGATTCTTTTAAAATTTCACTTGGAATACCACAGTCATCTTCAAGCATTTTTGAAAATTCGGAATGCACTAATCAACAATAAATAATTGAATAAAACTGGTTGCGAAGCGAATTAGTTTGATTCGAAGCTGGAACTAAAATCATGGCGACTTCCTTATTATGAAAGTGGACACTCGCCCGATCTAGCGGATGACTTATTAATAATAATTAGCGCGTTGTTTCCAGCCATAAGCGGCTGGAAAGAGACAACTTTCTGGCCTAGACCGGAAAAGAAACCCTTTTCTGACGTCGTCTGCAAACAAGGTCTTTCAGATCTACGTAGGGACTGGAAAACAGCTGCTTTCTGTGCAGTGTGGCGAAAAAATATTTGCTTCCTTGCCTGGATGTACGACGATAACGGATCCAACCACTTTTGACTTTGCACTGGAGTGCTGTAACTCTTCAGGAATTCTCGGATCAATAGCAGCATCACAGAGATTGATAATAACTGAGCCGAACAGCACAGGATGATGACTTTTGAGCAGCGCTTTCGAGCGAAAATGATCTATTACGTGCTTTCTGCGAGTTGCACTTGCTCCAGCAGAGACCTGAATAATTAAATCGATCCAACAAGATGGATGAACTGGTGCTTCCAGTTCTCTCGGCTGAATTGATTCCCCTGGGAATATCAGGACGAAAAAACTCAAGTCGACTCCGTTATTCGGCAGTTAGTTCGGTTGTTGGGTCAGCTCTGTTCTCTTTCCACCAAACAAGCTGTTCTCTGGGAGGAGTGATGAACAGCTGATCATTAATACTTTGGATAGGTCTAATAAGTCACAAGAAAAATCTCGAATGATGATCATTACTTGGATACTCTGAATAGGTATAATAAGTCACAAGAAAAATCTTGATTGATTCTTAATGATTGATTGAAGTGCATCATCAAAATAAGGGAGAGGAAAATAAGATAACCTTGTGCTATTCCTCTCCCAAATTTAGATAAGGTTACACATAGTCCGAAATCATTTGGCTGTTCATTCCACAAAAATTTCACAAAATCTGAGGGAATAATTTGGAATAATGGTAAAAGAATAGAGAATATGTAGTAGGTCACAACAAATACCGAAAATGTTCTGTTCATGAGATGAACGAGGTCATAGCCACCTCTAAACTATGGGCGCTATATGATGGTAGATTAAAAAAGTATTAATTATGTGTCTTCAACGTTTTTCATTTCCCGTGGCTTAATCGATTGAGGATAGGAATAATATATTTTATGTGTCATTTGCCTAACATGTTATGAATTTGTTATCGCAGTAAAATTTTCTAGAAACATAATAAATGTCCGTAATCACTTGTAAGTTCATTATTGGATAGAAGTAGTGTTTTATTTTCGTTGATAATGGTGCCAATAATCCAAGAATTTGAGTAAGTTTGAAAAACATATCATAGGAATTTCCTGTAACCTATTCTGTAACGGAAAGTCTATGTGGATATTTGTCAAGGATAGTATACGAGTATAGCTATTATTATATCATTTATATACTATTCTTGGATAATAGGTACAGTAGCTACTGTCGATTATAATATATATAATCGCTATTATATAGCTAATATTAATCGCTATATTATAGCTATT
Organism: Nilaparvata lugens; assembly: GCF_014356525.2. Taxonomy (NCBI): domain Eukaryota; kingdom Metazoa; phylum Arthropoda; class Insecta; order Hemiptera; family Delphacidae; genus Nilaparvata; species Nilaparvata lugens. The sequence goes on from NC_052504.1 coordinate 102,229,955, forward strand.
ATAATATTATTGACCGATTGAGGTCTAAGACTCAAGTCGACGGTTTGGCATTTCTCTTAAAATGTTTTAATGTTTAAATGTTATATGTTTTTATGTTTCAATTTCAATTTCAACTTCATTTATTGGAAAAAAAAAGATACATTGTAGTGAATGTAGTTAATCAGTGTGGATGCGACAGGCACACTGCCCAAAACCGCACTCCACACAAAATAATAAAGAATAATAAGAAAACAAAAACAACTTATACAGAAATTAAACAAACTTCAGAATTACATGCTAAATCTTAAAATAAAATACTAATTATTTATATCATTAAATGCTATTCGTATTGTACAATATAATAATTTTAATTAAAATAAGAAAATAAGTTTATTGAAATAAGAATAGAGAGAATAAGTTCAATATAAATGAAAAAAAAATCGACCATTTAAACTAAACAAAATTAAAAAGAAAAAAAATAAAACAGAGAAGAAGTAAGGTAAAGACATATATTTATATATAGATAGCAGAAGAAGAGAGGAGAGAGAGTGCTTGAAGTTAAACATTGACAAAAGAACTAATATTCAAGTATTATAGAGCATGATTTAATAAAGGCATTCAAAGACGGATTGAAGAGATCAATATCACGAGATACTGTGTTGAAGAGTCTCATGGATCGATTGATGGGTGAGTTTACGGCGCATTTACGGCGAAACGCGGTAATAGATTTTCATGAAATTTTGACAGGTATGTTCCTTTTCAAATTGCGCGTCGACGTATATACAAGGTTTTTGAAAATTTTTCATTTCAAGGATAATATAAAAGGAAAAAGGAGCCTCCTTCATACGCCAATATTACCGTAAAAATCAGACTATAGAATTATTCATCATAAATCAGCTGTCTAGTGGACTATAATACTACCCGTTCAAAAACATCGAACATCTTGAAAATGTATCTTTCCATCAACGTTAGTAGACAGTTGACTATAATACTACCCGTTCAAAAATATCGAACATCTTGAAAATTGTATCTTTCCATCAACGTTGTAGACAGTTGCAGCCAGACCTGATAACAGCGCTCACACTCACATTCCGGGACGACACGTCACGGTACGATATAGGACAGAAAGCTCTATGTTTATTTAGGATTTTTTCTAGACATTTTAAATTTATAAATTATTCATTCATTTTTGAGAAAACATAACAACAGGTCAATGTAACTCACTGAGCGCGAGGTCTACTGTTCACAGAACTACTAGTTATATCATTTATATACTATTCTTGGATAATAGGTACAGTTAGCTACTGCCGGTGTGATATATTTCATACAGATTGAAGCTAATATCACAGATCCAAGCCTGTGCTTGTCTTCTGTGCTAATATTAAAGAACTTCTGTGCTTACAATCATTGCAAAGAGTGATCTTCCCACACAATCATTTGATTAGTCCACATCAACGCTGATAATATGAACTGAGACTCCGCTTTCCTCCGCTTTCCGCCGCTTTCCGCCGGTTTTCTCCGCTTTCCTCCGCTTTTTTCCGCTGAAAACCTCTGAATAACTTCAGCTACTTATCTGAGGTAATTTTTCTGTATATTTTTGATAAGACAAGATAAACTCTCACGTTTACAAGGAGCTCAAGAGCCAGACTGTAGAAGAATCACAAAGTTCGTAACAGAGTTGATGTTGTAACCTTTGAACTCTCTTTCAACTTGAGAATATTTTCTGATAGAAGTTTTGATAATGATCTCGAAGGAGTTGTTTAGTTATTGAAATGATGCTACAATTTGAGAGGTCTTCCTGGAGCAGTAATCACTTCCGTGGAAGTTTTGGTCATAGCTTTGGAAGTAGTAAGCATTAACTCATCACTCGTAACTTGCAATGCTTCATCACAAGTGCACTCTCTTCACTCAGCTCTACTATATACTCAGCGTTTAGTCTTCAGATAAGGAGGAATGTGTCTCAACAATCCTTGATTGAGAGCAGGGAATTATTCAAAACAAAAAGGCTACCAAATTTCTCTCCCAGAAACTCTAAAAGATCTCATATGTATTTTAATTGAGAGCAGGGAATTATTCAAAGCAAAAAGGTTACCAAATATTTAGAGTTTCTCCCAGAAACTCTAAAAGATCTCATATGTATTTCATGAGGATTCATCAACTCAATTTTCCTAGAAATGATGGATCCTTGTGTAGCTACTCGTCGTATATTTGATCAGAGAATCAATTATTGAAAAAATCTGGTGTGGTGCACTCTCACAACTTTCCTTGCCGTTATAAAAATTGATCCCCTGACGCTAGTGTTCACGCGCATCTCAAGTCTACTATTATTTGAAGATCTGAGCCAGCTGGTGACAGGACAATACGCTGGAGACACACGAAGTCTGCTACTCTTCATAGTGAATGATTTAATAGAATCAACAGTTGCCAACAGTTTGCATTGAAATAATAACATTTTCTCGAATTTCGAGCTTATTTTAAATTTTAGGTGAAAATGTTAATGAACATTAATTGTAGAGATTTTCATGCTCAATCTTTTCCACTTGAAATTTTTGTTTAAATTGTATCTGGAGCCTGATAATTGGGGAACTAAAATCAAACTTTTGTATAGATGGGGCAGAGCTTCTGAGATTTTTACAGATATGGGACTTGTGGCAGTTGACAGAGCTTATCAATAACTATTCTAGGTATGAATTTGATCAAAATCATTGGAGCCGTTTTCGAGAAAATCGAGAAAAACCCGATTTTCATACTCTATTCATATACACCAATATTGAACGATCATCTTAGATGTGACTGGTTACTCTAAATTATATCACTTAGCTCGCAAATTATTATTGTATCATTACTATATCGCCAAGACTGATTTTCCTACAGGAGCAAACTAGATTTGTAGGGAAATAGTGATCCCTTTTTTCTACTAGTCTCATAATCTAATCATCCATTTCTATCCAACTATGAATTAATCCTACGCTAGGAAAACTATAACACTTCAGTTTATCCATCATGACCCAGCTCTCAGGTCATGAGAGCAGTAAACAGTTACACTGTATAGTCTGCACACTATCACAAATTGATTTTTCACTAGTTTCAAATGTTTCCTCCCCTTCAGCATCCTGGTTAGATCTGAATAGTTGGATTTGATACTTGTAGTCATTCAATTAGCTCAGGGTTAAAATGATGAAGTCTAATCTCACTGGACACAAATGGAATGCTTGAAATTCTATGCAAATCTCTTAACTGATGTACCCATCAGCGTTTACCATTTTCCTTGAAACATTCATTTCGAAATCTCTGTATCATATTGATGCTACTTTCAAGATGCGTACAGATATACAATCAATCAATCAATCAAATTTCATTTATTCAAGTAGTTGCATATAAAAGACAAGCTTCACAACATTGAATCGTCACAATCAATAAAAACACAGAAAAATCAATAGTGGAAAGAGGAGACGTCAAAGAAAAACACTGTCTTAAGGAACACCCCCTGGAAGAAATCGATTAATTTCAGTGATTTAAAGGAAATTTTTATTCTGTAATAATTCTATGACATGTAATTTCCTTCCTTCAAGACATACACACATACATCCACTGTGTATGGCGCTCTTTCTAACAGAACATTCTTATCCTTCCGGTCATCTTTGAAAAGTTGGAAAAATCTTTAAAATTATGGGGGAGTCTATTTATAATTTTTATTGCGCAATAGTGTGGGCCTTTCTCCAGAAGGGTTAGTCTATGTGCCGGGTAACCGAGGATCGAGCCACCACTCCTCGTATTGTAAGAATGATCAAGTGAAACGGATGAGAATGCCCTCCAATTTTCACTAACGTATGTGATGATCTCCAGAAAGTACATGGCTGGCAAGTTAATACTCTCTCTCACAAAATAAGGCCTACAGGATGTTCGGGAACTGAGGTGAAGATTATTCTCAGAGCTCTTTTCTGCCTCCTGAAAATTACCCAAGGTGTGTGTCATAGCCACCCCAGAATATCAAACTGTAACGAATGACAGACATGAGATAGCCATGATAGATCGCAAGCAGGGAATTATACCCTACTGCTCCCCTCACACACCTCAGCGAGAACAGAATAGCAGATATCCTATGCAAGAGACGCTGCACCTGATCAACCTCGTCACTTTTGACTGATCGTATCCTAATAGGTCTACGTTAGGTATATTGTTGTTTAAAGTTCGATACGCGCCTCCAACACGCTCTGCGCACGCTCCTCACTCGCCCCGCACTCGCTCCGCAATCGCCCCACACTAGCTCCGCAATCGCCCCACACTAGCTCCGCAATCGCTCCGCAATCGCTCCGATCATTAACGTTACGGGAGATGTTAGCTCTTCTCGCATTCCACTCTTGCTCCCCGGTCGATCATCAATTGATCTGTTCGAGTAACGTTTGATTGTGGAGCAGAGCGAAAGTCTGTACGCACCTTCACAAGCACATCTCCAGATATAAATCCCATGCACTCAAAATTGTTTTCAGATCGGGTTGTATAGATTGTTCTTTTTTTTCAAAGATGGGATGAATTGGCAATCAAGCAATCAATATTTGCTCGTCTATATGTACGGTCAAGATGCTTTCTTTTGATTTTGATGTGTTCCTCCCACTTCTATCCAAGATCTGATATCATTTCAAGATATTTAGTCTTATTTTAACAGATAATTCAGATTCAATTGTTCCTGTTGATGAAATTTTATCTCTTCAAAGCAATATAGTCCTACTCCCAGTCAACAAATAATATCCATTAAATAATATTATAACTGAGGTGAATCTCGTTGATAGAATGTGTCAAATTTACGTGCAATGGTGTTATCCTTGACCAGTCGTTCAGTCTCAATAGAATGTTAATTTTAAACAGTTAGTATTTGAATAGAATAGAGAAGAATGACTTTTTTATTTATGTTGACGTGGCGAAGTTTGGACAATAATGTCCACTCTACCACTCAACCATGATTATAGTACTACTGATATACCGGCATCAGATATCCTTAAGCCTGGTTTTCATCAGTAGAGTTAGTGGTAGAGCTCTTTGGACAAGTACTAACTATTTGTGAACTGAACTCTCCCAATGAAAACGTTCATGGTAGAGTACTAGTTTTTAGTAGAGTAGAGTGGAATAGTACTCTACCACTTGCCTTCCCCCACCACCGCTTCTCACTCCACTCTACCACTACTATGCTGATGAAAACAGTCTCGAGCTAGTAGAGTAGAGTAGAGTAGAGTAGAGTAGAGTTCCGTATTGACATTTCAAGGTTAGTTCTGTTTACTAGACAACACACTTTATTTATTTATTTCTTTGAAAATCACAAATCATAATTATACTATATAATATGATTGGGAGAAGACAACAGGCATAGCCCAAAACTGTCTTCTCCAAATAACAAAAATTTCGAACGTCACTCGAGCAGATCGATTGATGATCGATCAGGGAGCAAGAGTGGAACGCGAGAAGAGCTAACATCTCCCGTAACGTTCATGATCGGAGCGATCGCGGAGCGTGCGTGGAGCGATTGCGGAGCAAGTGCGAAGCGTGTTGGAGGCGCGTATATCTGTACGCACCTTAAAAGTAACATCAATATGATAACAAATATAAGTTTCAAAAAATAATGAGGTTATAATTTCACTTTTCACATCAAAAATTGAAAACCCACTATTACCTTCACCTACCTACTATTCTCAATTGTAGAGAAAACAGTTACTCGACCAAGTAAGTAGAGTAGAGTTAGAGTGTGAAGTAACAACTCTACTAGTGAAAACCATGCTTTATAGAAGGAAGTAGCAAGGCAGAGAATCGACTACGCTGTCTCCTTTCTCCTTCCAATATTATAATAACGTGGACCTTTACTATAGTGAGTACATAAACCATACAACAGGTCGACAGGGGGAATCAGAGACCACCAACTCTACTAGTGAAAACCATGCTCTATAGAAGGCAGTAGCAAGGCAGAGAATCGACTACGCTGTCTCCTATCTCCTTCAACTATTATCATAACGTGGACCTTTACTATTATAGTAAGTACATAAACCATACAACAGGTCGACAGGGGGAATCAGAGACCACCAACTCTACTAGTGAAAACCATGCTCTATAGAAGGCAGTAGCAAGGCAGAGAATCGACAACGCTGTTCTCCTATCTCCTTCAACTATCATTATAACGTGGACCTTTAATATAGTAAGTACATAATCCATACAACAGGTCGACAGGGGGAATCAGAGACCACCAACTCTACTAGTGAAAACCATGCTCAAAAGAAGGCAGTAGCAAGGCAGAGAATCGACTACGCTGCTCTCCTATCTCCTTCCACTATTATTATAACGTTGACCTTTACTATAGTAAGTACATAAACCATACAACAGGTCGACAGGGGGAATCAGAGACCACCAACTCTACTAGTGAAAACCATGCTTTATAGAAGGCAGTAGCAAGGCAGAGAATCGACTACGCTGTTCTCCTATCTTCTTCCACTATCATTATAACGTGGACCTTTACTATAGTAAGTACATAAGCCATACAACAGGTCGACAGGGGGAATCAGAGACCACCAACTCTACTAGTGAAAACCATGCTTCATAGAAGGCAGTAGCAAGGCAGAGAATCGACTACGCTGTTCTCCTATCTTCTTCCACTATCATTATAACGTGGACCTTTACTATAGTAAGTACATAAACCATACAACAGGTCGACAGGGGGAATCACGCAAGGAATAGAATTAGGTTGATCGAGCTGTGAAACAGTGAAAAAGATAAGAAAAGAATGTACAGTGGAAATCACTTCAAACTGACAGTATCCGTCATAAGTAGAATGAATGCTTCCCTTTCAACCAGTGCTGACACATTGCCTTGACCACGCCCTGATCTTCACGTCACTCAAAGTGGCGTGCTTCATTCTCAACTTCGTGAGTCATTATGTCAACAATCGACTTGGACTTGATTTCAGTGCTTTGCGAAGTAACAAGCGTTGTATCATTTGTAACATAAGTTAATAGAAATTAATTCACTTCGACTTGATTTCAACAAAAAGAGAGCTTTACAAAATTCTAGTAAGCCCATGATATGGATGAATGATTGAATTAATTATTGATGTAAAAAGAAATTTTGATTCACTTTGACTTAATTAAAACAAAAACAGAGCTTTACAAAGTTTGAGTAAGCCAATTTTTGGATAAATGATTGAATTATCTCTACATTGAATATTATTTATTTATTTATTTATTTATTCATATGCAAATACAATTCAGGTTAAAACAACAGGCATTTGCCCAAAACTGCTTCAAACCTTAATTTGGAATACACAGTCTAAAGGTTATGCTACTTACGTAACTTAAATGATAATTCTAACACAATTTTGAGTCCAAAAAATGTATCTACTAACATTTTGAATATATCAGATTGATCAATTTCCAAATACGAATCCAAGCAAAAATCTTCCTTCACAATTGCAAAAAATATTGAAAATTCCCCTCAAATCCACAAACTCATGTAAACATCAGACTAGATCTATCTGTTTTCATGCAGATTATAAAATATTGCACCAAGTATGATCTATTTTGTCAAAGAGTGTGTGGGAAGAGAAATTTCACAAAATATCCACCCACCACAACCTATTCCACCACCTTCATCCCTTACCACACATAGCCTTGTCATCTGAGTGAATTCCCACAGTCTGATGATGACCAACAACAGGTCGAAACGATCGTCACTATACAAAAGTAAGTCCATTTTCACTTCAAAAGTTTTTCAAAATTCAAGTTTATTATTATTATTATCGAGGTCATTCACCTATAATGTCGATGATGAGTCGACCTTTTTGTCACCTTTTTGTGAGCTGGTATAGCATCTGTTTAGAGGTTGTGTCGGGAAATTCAACAAAGACAAATTCTCCATCAGTTTTCTCTCCGAGTGAAAAACTTTTCAACCTTGTACAAGGAAACGTTGAAATCGAAACTTCCAGAATCGATTAATAGCTTTCTAGATATGCCTAATTAGTGCATGCCTGAATGAATTTCTGTGTATGGTGAAGACATTTTTATAGTTCAATATGTTGGCTGATAAGTTGATCTAATGTGATACTAATGTGAGTTAGTAACAGCTGTGCCTAGTTGAAAGTTGTGTGTTTGGCTTCAAATTTTTCTGAAATAACTTAATTTATTCAAAGTGCGATGATATTAAGTGCAAAATGTTAAGTGCAATTTGGTATTTTAATCATTCTAAATTCAAAATTTCTAGCTAATATATATTCTTGGACAGAGCTTTGAACTTTAAATTTCCTCAGTAAGAACATAACTTATTTTTTCGGACATTTCATTATTATCAAAATTTGGAAACAGAATAGTTCTGGGCTATGCCTGTTGTTCTATCCCGATCATATTCATATAAATAAACGAATAAAACGAATAAACGATCATATCTGTCTGTCTGTATGTAGTTTTCTGCTCGTAAGCAGGTCCTTCTATATATTATGGCAGCAGCCCTCCACTCTCTTCTATTCTCTGCCAGTCGCTTCGTTGCATAGTAGCTCATCCCCTCCTTGATGTCGTCCAACATTTTCTATCTTCTTCTCCCTCTTCCTCTTCTTCCCTGAATGGTCTCCTCCATGGCATCCACCAACAAGCATTGCCGTCTCATCTAATGTCCCAGCCATCTCCTCTTTCTTCCCTTTATCACATCCAGCAGACTCCCTCTTTCCCCAACCCTCCTCAACACCACCTCGTTTGTAACTTTATCCCTCCAACTGATCCCCTCCATCCTTCTCCATATCCACATTTCCAATGCCTCAAGCCTCCTTTCTCAGCGTCCAAGTTTCTGCACCATACAGTGCCACACTCCAAACATAGCACTTTATTAGCCTTTTCCAGTCTTGTCCAGTTGGCTACAAAGAATTCTTTTTTCTTATTGAATGCTGTTTTTGCCATAGCAATCCTTACTTTGATTTCTTTGTTGCATTCATATCCTCTTCCATTATTTATTCGATCATATCAACGAATAAATAAATAACAGAACAATTAATTACAGTAAAGCAAACCTTCCCAATGGATTAACAAAGTATGAACTGGAGAATAAAATAACGTTCATAGAGTTGATGTAATTTGATCTCAATAATATGAAAAATCAATAGGAATTGCTTGTTATCAGAATGATTTTCTTGGGATACAGTTTTGTCTAACTACTTGGGAGATGAATTACATCAGAGAATGCACTTCACTGTAGAGGGGAACAGGCGATTGTACATTGATTTTTTTTTAAGGATCTATTATAGTACAGATTTCACAAGTTTTCAGGGAACCAACTCATAATAATATTACAATCTCTCATCATGTTGATCGTCCAATTTCTCACAAACTTGCTACTTCCAATAGTTCTATTTATAGAGATTTTTCGAGCCTTTCATATTGATTTTTATGTTGTTATTTTCAACACGAATGAGCGGAGAGTGGGAGACAGCTGATACCGGTATGTCTGTTGTAGTATTGACTGTTCATTCTTGTCAGAAATGATCATTTATTTTTTATGGAAATATATTTTTCATTGATGAAAAAAGAATGTCAACGATTAATATGGAGTATTTTGTTAATTTTTCATATTTCTACATTTTCAAAAATCTGGTGTGGCGCACACACAACTTTCCTTGCCGTTATGGAAATTGATCACCTGACACTAGTGTTCCCGTGCATCTCAAGTCTACTATTCAAAGATTTGAGGCAGCTGGTGACAGGGCAATAGCACTGGAGATACTTGGGGTCTGCTATCTCTTCATAGTGAATCATTCGATAACAGTTGCCAACAGTTGCAATTATTGGATAATCACATTTTCTCGAATTTCGAGCTTATTTTCAATTTTAGGTGAAAATGTTACTGAACATTAATTGTAGAGATTCTCATGCTCAATCTTTTTCATTCGAATTTATTTGTTTAAATTGTATCTGAAGCCTGATAATTGAGAATCCAATATCAAACTTTCATAGATGGGGAGGAACTCCTGAAATTTTACAGATATGTGACTTGTGGCAGTTATAGCTCTGTATAGCTATATACAGATATAGCTCATCAATGACTATTCTAGGTATAAAAGCGATCAAAATCGTCGAATCCATTTTCGAGAAAATCGCGAAAAACCTTGTTTTTGACAACATTTCCACCATTTTGGCCGCCATCTTGAATCGCATTTGATCGAAATTGTTCATGTCGGATCCTTATAGTGTAAGGACTATACGTTCCAAATTTCAAGTCATTACGTTAACTGGGAGATGAGATATCGTGTACACATACACACACACACACACACACACACACACACCACACACACACACACACACACACACACACACACACACATACAGACCAATACCCAAAAAACACTTTTTCGGACTCAGGGGACCTCGAAACGTATAAAAATTTTGAAATTGGGGTACCTTAATTTTTTCTGGAAAGCAATACTTTCCTTACCTATGGTAATAGGGCAAGGAAAGTAAAAAACGATCTCGTGAAGTTAGAAAACGATAGCACTTTTGTCGGATAGCTGCTTTGTCGGATGATATACAAGGATAGCAACACTAATGTAAATCAGATACTGCCATTATAACGAGACCTTACTGTATTGAACCATATTTGAATGGACTAGGCTGCTCTTAAATCTAGTAGATTAAGTTCCTTTATTATATTTTTTAAATGGAAATAGCTATCCTCCAAGATAATAATTGTTGTAGTAGAGGACTGGGAAACTCGAAAAGGCAATGTAGTTCTCCAACGCTAAACTGGATAGATCGTGCCCCACTCTATAAATACTCTTGTCTACTATATTCTTTTGAATAGATGTTGTATTTCCGGATTAATAGCATGGGATACGAAAATATGTGATTTATAGTAGACTCTTACGATGTAGAATAGTGCCCCACTCTATAAATACTATCTTGTCTACTATATTATTTTGAATAGATATTATATTTCCGGATTAATAGCCTGGGATACGAAAATATGTGATTTTTAGGCTAATCATTCACGTCGATGGTATAACTGAAGCAGACAATCCAGCTGCCGAGCTCTAAAATCAAAACTGAATGTATTTCCGCGATGAAAATATTTGACCCTCTCGCCATGAATAATTGATTGGTCCATAAGCTAGCTCTGACAGGGATGTCACAAAAAATTATTCTAGAGACTTTCATGGCGTCTCTTGGCTTCGCAAAAAAAAGATTAAGTTACAAAGGAGCAGCTCGTCCATCCATAATAAGAGCGGCTTGAGGGAAGAAGAAGAGCGTATTTTGATAGCAGAATAATAAAGGGCTTTCATCATGTTTCGTTCGAAAAAATATCCTCCATATCACAGATAACTCAGCTGTTTCTTCACCCAACAGTAGAATATTATAAATATAACTGAGTGGAACTCCATTATCTGAATTATTCCAAGAGTCATATCAAAGGAGCTCAAAATGCTAATCTATCAGCTGTTCTATTGAGAGCATTGGAAAGACAAGAGAATGTTTCTTCAACCAACAGTGAAATCTATATAATACTAGCCGTCAGGCTCGCTTTGCTCGCCATATCCGTCTAGCCAGGGGGCTCCGCACCCTGGACCCCCGACTGGATCGTCCAGAATGAGAACAGCAGGCTCGCTTCGCTCGCCTGCATTTTTCGTTTGAGCATTTTTATCATATGTTAGGACAATCCAGTCGGGGGTCCAGACTAAACATCTGGCTAAACCGATATGGCGAGCGAAGCGAGCCTGACGGCTAGTAATATAATATTCCCAGGATTGAAGTAGCAGTGCCCAATCAATTGTTCCGCGATAAATGCATTTAAATCTTCAACTTGATGCCAACCTAACAAAGTCAACTCAACTTAATGCCAACCTGACAAATTATTATTTAGTTGCCAGTTAACAACTGTTTCGAAGAGGTACTCTATCTAGATTATAGTTCTATAGTAACATATTATATGGAAATTTCAATTTTAATCAAGAGATTGGGAGAAGAAGAATATACATGCTAAAAGACGAACTTTAAACCCTTAAAACCAACCCTTAGAGTTAAAATATTGCCAAAAGATTTCTTAGTGCGCCTCTAAAGGGCCAACTGAACATACCTACCAAATTGAACGTTTTTGGTCCGGCAGATTTTTAGTTATGCGAGTGAGTGAGTGAGTGAGTGAGTGAGTGAGTGAGTGAGTGAGTGAGTCAGTCAGTCAGTGAGTGAGTGCCATTTCGCTTTTATATATTATATAGAATCTATATATATAATCTATATAATATATAAAAGCGAAATGGCAGAATTATATATATAGATTCTATATAATATAAAAGCGAAATGGCACTTACTCACTGACTGACTGACTGACTCACTCACTCACTCACTCACTCACTCGCAGAACTGAAATTTACCGGACCAAAAACGTTCAAATTTTGTAGGTATGTTCAGTTGCCCTTTAGAGGCGCACTAAGAAATCTTTTGGCAATATTTTAACTCCAAGGGTGGTTTTTAAGGGTTTAAAGTTCGTCTTTTAGCATGAATATTCTTCTTATTCTCTTAATTATAATTGAAAAAAGGCCATACCATATGTTAATATAGAACTAGAGAGAGTACCTCTTCGAAACAGTTGTTAACTGGTAACTACATTAATAATTCTGTCAGGTTGGCATTAAGTTAAGTTGACTTTGGCACCAAGTTGAAGATTGAAAAGCATTTATCGCGGAAAAATTGATCGGGCTCTGCTACTTCAATCAGACCTATTCCTGGGAATATTATATTACTATCCGTCAGGCTCGCTTCGCTTGCCATATCCGTTTAGCCAGACGTTTAGTCTAGACCCCCGACTGGATCGTCCTAACATATGATAAAAATGCATAAATGAAAAATGCAGGCGAACGAAGCGAGCCTGCTGATCTCATTCTTGGACGATCCAGTCGGGGTCTAGATCCCCTGGCTAGACGGATATGGCGAGCGAAGCGAGCCTGACGGCTAGTATTATAATATAACTGAGTGAAACTAGATTTTCTGAATTATTCCAAGAAAGTGCAAAATTCTAGAGGGTCCCAATGGCTGGAGAACTCGCTCAAAATGCCACTGACTTATCAGCTGTTCTATTGAGAGCAGTGGAAAGAAAATAGAAGTATAGTCTATACTATTAGTTCTGTGAACAGTAGACCTCACGCAGTATTCTCATCCACAAGTACCAGATATAAACTGTTTTAAATGTTAACAAACTCAGTTCACGTTTGAATTTGTATTCCATATGATATAATTCATCCAGTTCCGTGATGATCTTTCTATCTGATGAAAATTGATTTTATAGAATCGAAAATATTATAATTTCTCCAGCATTATTTAGTTCATTGTTTATTTTTATTCACCTATTGAATTAGTTTCTTCGAATGTGAGAATATTGATACTGATAGGCACGCATAATATACCATGACTGCAAAACAAAATATTGAAACCAAAGACCTTAGAGCTGCGATTAGACCAAATTTGATGTTCATAATCTTAAAAATGTTAATAACTCAATCCTTTTACATTATACATTGGATTGAACATAACTTATCATACACATGATGGACATTCATGTGTTTGTCAACTTCCATTCAATCTAGTAGAATCGATAAGCAATAAGTTATAACCATTTTGTTGATAACTTTGATGTAAACCCAGCTTAAAGATGCTCTTTAATGTCTTTGATTGAAACTATTGACCTTATACAAATACAGTAATAGACGCTTCTCCTCACATCTGTGTAATCACTTGTCAGCTGATTTATGATGAATAATTCTATAGTGTGATTTTTACTCTAATATTGGCGTATGAAGGAGGCTCCTTTCTCCTTTTATATTATCCTTGAAATGCAAAATTTCTAAAAACCTTGTATATACGTCGACGCGCAATTAAAAAGGAACATACCTGTCAATTTTCATGAAAGTCTATTACCACGTTTCGCCGTAAATGCGCAACATATAAACATTTAAACATTCAAACATTTAAACCCTAAAATGTTTGAAGAGAAATGAGAAATGCCAAACCGTCGACCTGAATCTAGACCTCACTTCGCTCGGTCAACTAGCAGGTAACCAATGCTCAGCAAGGGTCTGATTAAAAACTTGATAAACTGAAAACTTGACCATCTGGAATCTTGAAGGAATTAAAATAGGATATAACCATCCTCGATAAATTGAGAATCGATATGCAAAATTGCAAGTTAATCACTGTATAGTTCAGACGTGATTATAAACTCAAATGAACATTCCTGAATTATTTTATCCCGAATGTGTATAAACCTAAGTTATTCTTTCTTTAATTATATTAGAGATAGGATAAGTTGAGACTTGAAGAATATATCGGTGAGGCCAAATTGTGTGTAATCTCAATATCTTCATGCAACTCTATATTGAAAGATGTTTTCAATGTTTTATTGACAACATAGTCGATACATAGTGTCAATTCGATTGTATCTAGTCATATGGGCTTGCAAAATTTAAATTTCGCACAATTTTGCAACAGGGATATTTCTTCAAGTCTCAACTCATTCCATTCAAACTATGGTTAGAGGTCGAGTTGACTGACCATAATAATAGACCATTATTTCATCATCTTTTTACAAGGATTGGGATCTATTGGCCTGTACCGGCATCCATTTCTTTCTTGGTCTTCCTATGCCTCGCTTCCTTCGGGTTTGTATTTCCATGCTAATATTGGGATATTGGGTAAATAATTCCATTATTTCATGCATAATGCAATTTTAATGTTATCCTGAGTGTGATATCCTTAAGAATGACCAAGGAGTGAGTAAAAAATTTCGTTGGCAGACAATCTCGATATGTGTAATGGTTAGAGGAATATGTGTTTAAAATTTGAAGTTGATTCATGGAAGCATTGGAAAGTTATCGTCAAACATACAAAAGCCTACACACTTGCAAACCCACACACTCACATACTGACAACGACTCAAGTCTTAAGGTGCGTACAGACTTTCGCTCTGCTCCGCAACCGAACGTCACTCCAGCAGAGCGATTGATGATCGACCGGCGAGCAAGAGTGGTTCGACCGGGGAACGCGAGTAGATCTAATATATTTGTAACATCTAATATATTGTATACATCTCCGTAACGTTCATGATGGTGCGTGGCGGAGCGACTGTGGTTCGATGGTGGTACAAGAGCGGTACGAGGCGGTACGAGGGCGTACGAGGGCGGAGCGTGCTCGGTGCTGGTTGGAAGCGCGAATATGTGTACGCAGCTTAAGGTAGGAAGTCGCCAAGCTTGTTCGAAAATCTTTGAGCATAGCGAGGAATGTGACATTGGATTCGAGAATGTCAGCTAACAG
>NC_052504.1:102245347-102269040 GCF_014356525.2 Nilaparvata lugens
TACGCCGCAGGAGATGTACGGTTCACCCACTACGCTGTTCACCGCTGAGTTCATGGGCAGCAACAACCGCTTGCCGGGCAAGATCGTGGCGCTGGAAGGCGATCGGGCGCGCATCGAAGGCAAGGACTGGGCGCTGTGGGGCAAAGCGGGCGAAGGCGTGCAGGTTGGCCAGGGGGCTCGGCGGTGATCCGCGTGGAGCGCGTGCGGTTGGGCGAAGATCCGCAGGGCAACCAGCTTGAGCTGCCGCTGTTGACCAGCATGTATCTCGGCGATCGCTGGGAGTACCTGTTTCGCACCGTGGCCGAGGATTTCGTGGTGCGCGCCTATGGCACGAAGCGCGCAGTCAGGCGCTTTGCCGGCTCTCCCTGCCGGCCGAGCATCTGTGGATATTCCCGAAAGCCTAGTCAGGACGCCCGCAGACGCGGGCGCTCCGTTTACAGATCCAGCACCAGCCGGTTGCCTTTGGCGCGCGAGCAGCAGATCAACAGGGTTTGCTGCGCCGCGCGCTCTTCGTCACTGAGATACTGATCGCGGTGATCGGCTTCCCCTTCGACGATGCGGGTTTCGCAGGTGCCGCAATGCCTTCGCGGCACAGGCACTCGACCTTGGCCGCCTTGCTGTTTTCCAGCGCCTGCAGGATGGTCATGTCTTCCGCCACTTCAAGTCAATACCTGAGCGGGCCAGCACCAGCGTAAAGGCACCGCCCGCCGTGTCTTCGGCGGCGAAGGCTTCGCTGTGCAAGCGACCGGGGCGATGCCCAGTCGGCGGCGATCCGGTAAACCGCTTCGTTCAGCGCCGCCGGGCCGCAGAAGTAGATATGGGCACCGGGTTCCACGTCGGCCAGCGTCGCGCGACAGATCCAACCGGCCGTTAAGGCTGGAGACATGGCAACTGACGTTGTCGGTGAACGGCGCTTGCGTCAGCTGCTGCTGGAAGGCGTTGTGTTCCTCGCTGTGGAAGCAGTAGTGCAGATGATAGCGTTGCCCGCTGCGCTGCAGCTCGTGCAGATGGGCCATAAACGGGTGATGCCGATGCCGCCGGCGATCAGCACGTGATGCTGCGCCTCTGGCGCCAGCGCGAACAGGTTATTGGGGGTGCTGATGGTCAGCGTATCGCCGATCGCCAGCCGATCGTGCATGAAGTCGGAACGCCTTTGGAAGGGGACTCACGGCGCACGGCGATCTGGTAACGGTCGAGCTCGAACGGTGAGCTCAGCAGCGAATAGGCTTTGCTGTAACGCTGCTCGCCGTCCTGCATTTGCACGATGATGTGGCTGCCGCCGCTGAAGGCGGGCAGCGGCCGGCTTGCGGATCCGCCAGGGTAAGCGCGCTGACCTGTGCGGTGACGGGTTCGATGTCGGCGACGCGAAACATCAAGCATCTGATAGCTGGTCATCATTGGCTCCAAAAGCGCGGCGTCCCCGCGCATGAAAAAGTTATACCGCCTGGCACAGGTATTTGAGCTCCAGATAGTCTTCGATGCCGTATTCGGAGCCTTCACGCCCCAGACCCGACTGCTTCACCCCGCCGAACGGGGCTACCTCGTTGGAGATAAGGCCGGTATTGATGCCGACCATGCCGTACTCCAGCCGCTCCGAAACGCGCCAGATGCGCGCCGCATCGCGGGTGTAGAAGTAGGCGGCCAAGCCGTAAATGGTGTCGTTGGCCTGGCGGATCGCCTCGGCTTCGTCATCGAACACCACCAGCGGCGCGACCGGGCCGAAGATCTCTTCTTCCAGCAGCAGCGAGCGGGCTGCACGTCGCCCAGCACCTCGGCGTGAAGAATTGCCGCCCAGCGCGTGCGGCGTGGCGCCGGTCAGCACCTGAGCGCCTTTGCTCAGCGCGTCATGGAGCAGCTCCAGCACCTTGTCGCGCGCCTTGCGGTTGATCAGCGGGCGATCTGTACGCCGGTTCGAAGCCGTTGCCGACCTGTAGCGCCGCCACGCGGGCGACAAACTTCTCGGCAACTGTGGGTAAACGCCGCGCTGCACGTAGAACCGATTGACACAAAAGCAGGTCTGCCCGGCGTTGCGGTATTTGGCGATCAGCGCGCCTTCCACTGCGGCATCGATGTCCGCATCGTCAAACACGATGAACGGCGCGTTGCCGCCAGCTCCAGCGACACTTTCTTGATGGTGTCCGAGCTCTGGCGCATCAGCAGCCTGCCCACCGGCGTGGAGCCGGTAAAGCTCAGCTTACGCACTGCGGGTGGCGGTCAGCTCGGCGCCGATCGCCTGCGAGTTGCCGGTCACCACGTTGACACCCCGGCGGGAATGCCGGCGCGCTCGGCCAGCTCTGCCATCGCCAGCGCCGAGTAAGGGGTTTCGTTGGCGGGTTTGACCACCAGCGTGCAGCCGGCCGCCAGCGCCGGCGCGGCCTTGCGGGTGATCATCGCCGCCGGGAAGTTCCAGGGCGTGATCGCCGCGCACACGCCGATGCCCTGTTTCAGCACCATCAGGCGTTTATCGCCGCTCGGCGAGGGAATGATGTCGCCATTGGTGCGCTTGGCCTGTTCGGCGAACCATTCGATAAAGGAGGCGGCGTAGCGGATCTCGCCCAGCGACTCCGCCAGCGGCTTGCCTTGCTCCAGCGTCATCAGGCTGGCCAGATCCTGCTGGTGTTCCAGCATCAGTTCGAACCAGCGGCGCAGCAGCTGGGCGCGTTGCTGTGCCGGCAGCGCGCGCCAGCCTTCCAGCGCCTGCTGGCGGCGTCGATCGCCCGCTGGGTTTCGGCCGTCGCCATGTTGGGCAGCTGCCGATGAGTTGGCCGGTGGCGGGATCGCTCACCGGCAGGGTTTCCTGGTTGTCGGCATCGCGCCATTGCCGTTGATGTAGGCCTGTTGGCGGAATAGCGCCCGATCGGAAATATTCACAAGAACCTCACAAGTCAGGGGGAGGGGGCCCGTGGGCCCCGTCGCATCAGGGTTGATAAACCTGCGCCAGCAGGTTGTGGAAGTGGGCGATGCCGTGTTCGCTGACGCCGCTGCCGGCGCCGTCGGCCATGATACGCCCCTGGCCGCGATAGCCGCGCGATTTGAGGCCTTTTTGCACGCTCTCCACCAGCCGCAAATCTTCCGGGCGGAACACGGTCGCGGTACCAGTCGATCAGTTTGAGGCTCGTCGCTCAAATCGGCGTTGGTGAAGTAGATGTCGTAGTGCTGCAGGGGTTTCTGCATCGACCGGGAATTCATAGATCACCGTCATCATGCCTTCAGCGGCGGCATGTTGAACATGGTGCACGGCCACAGCCAAATGCCGTGGAAGCTGGCTTCTTTTCCCTCTTCAAACTTGAACGACTGCTCGGAAGGGCGGGCGTAGCCGAACTGCAGCGTCCAGTTGCCGTGCAGGGTGTGCAGTAGCGGTCGACCTGCACCGAGTCGGCGAAGCCGGGGTGCGCCGGGCCGCAGTGGTAGCACTCGAGATAGTTGTCGACGATGTTCTTCCAGTTGGCCGGGGTACGGGTGACGAAGCGCGCCGCCAGCTTGAGATCGTCGACCTGTGGCAGGCTTCGCGCACTTTGGCGCCGAGGCCCGCAGCTGGTCTTCCACCGTGCCGGCCTGCGAGTCCAGATTGACGTAAATAAACCCGGCGTACTCTTCGACCCGCACCGGCATCAGGTGCGAGTTTTCCTTATCGAAGTTCTGCACGTTTTCGCAGTTGCGCGCGTGCGCCAGTTCGCCGTCCAGCTTGAACGCCCAGGCGTGATAAGGGCAGGTGATGACGTTTTTCGCCCGGCCGTCGCCCGCCAGCAGCTGGTGGCCGCGGTGCGGGCAGGACGTTGTTAAAGGCGCGCAGCACTTTGTCGCGGCCACGCACCACCAGAATGTTTTCACCGATGATCTCGCGGGTGATGTAGTCGTTCGGTTCGGCGAGCTCGCTGCGGTGCGCCACGCAAATCCAGCTGGTGGCGAACACCTGCTCTTTTCGTGCTCGAACGCCGCCTGGTGGGTATAGAACCGGGCGGAATGGTGTAGCCTCGCGGGCGTCGGCGCAGAAATCTTTCGGTAAGGTAAATTCAGGGATCAGAGTGCTCATAAGTTAACCTCCTCTTTTCTTATTGTCATTTCGCCATAGGGCGCGGTTGATACGACGATGGAGCGGAGAGTTCGGGCGGCCGGCGGCGCCTCGGGCAGCGCCGGCGCGCTGCTTTCGATCAGGTGAGCCGGAATGGCCGCGTAGCCTGCTTCAGCCAGCGGGCGAAGCCGTAGGTTTCACCAGCAGCACCAGCAGGAACGGCAGCGCGGTCAGGATCACCGTGGTTTTCATGGTGTCCAGCGAGGCGCCGGTGAACAGGATCGACAGCGGGATCAGGGTGATCACCACGCACCAGAACAGGCGCAGCATTGGGCTGGGATCTTGCCCCTCCTGCAGGTTGCGGGTGCTGGTGGCGGCCATGGTGTAGGCCACCGCGTCCATGTGCGAGGCCAGGAAATGATCATGATGAACAGATAGGCAGCCAGGAACAGCTTGCCGAGCGGCAGCGCCGTCAGCAGCATCTGCACGGCGGTTCGCCGCCCTGGGTGCTGAGGATATCGGCACGTTGAGCTGCCCGCTGATGAACTTGTGCATGGCGTAGCTTTCCAGCGAGCCGAAGAAGAACCAGCAGCCGAGGGTGCTGCCGAGCAACAGCGCCCAGATAACCTCTTTAATCTTGCGGCCGCGCGAGACGCGGGTGACGAACATCGCCACGCCCGGGGTGTAAGAGATACCCGAGCCAGTAGAACACCGTCCAGCTGCGGCTGAAGCTGCCGTCGCCCATCGGATCGGTGAACAGACTCATCTGCAGGAAGTTTTGCGCCGTCAGGCCGATGGCGTTGATGGTGTTGTTGATGGTGAACTCGGTGGGGCCGACCAGCAGCACCAACCCGGCGAAGACGAAAGCGCCCCAGCCGACCATTTTGCTCAGGCGCTGCATGCCACCGTCGATGCCGATGTAGGAGCTGAGGCAGAAAATCACCGCCGCCAGCAGGATCACCGTCGCCTGCACCACGAAATTGTCGGGGATGCCGGTCAGCGCCGTCAGCCCGCGAGTAAGGTGGAGGCGGTCAGCACCAGCGAAATTGTGAGGGCGCCGACGGTGGCGACCAGGAAAATCAGATCCACCATCCGCCCGATCGGGCCGTTGGCGCGCACGCCGGTGATGGCGGAAATGATCCCCGACAGGCTGAGCCTTTGTTCTTACGCACGTGGAAGTGGTAGGCCATGATCAGCGAGGCGAGGGCATAGGTTGCCCAAGGCTCAGGCCCCAGTGGAAGAAGGAGTAGCTGATGCTGTATTCCAGCGCCTTCGGGTGCGCGGCGCGATGTTCAGCCCTGGCGTCTGGTAGTAATACGCCCACTCCATTACCCCCCAATACAGGGTGGACGAGCCGAGGCCGGCGCAGATGAACATGAACAGCCAGGCCAGCGTGGAGTATTGCGGTTTGCCTTCGCCGAGGCGGATGTTGCCGTATTTGCTCAACGCCAGATACAGCACCACCAGCAGGGCGATCAGCACAGATTTGAATGGTTGAACCGAACAGCCGGGTGACGCCGTTGAAAATGGTGTTGGCGATAAGCGCGGATTGAGCCGGAAAGAGCATCAGGCAAATGGCGATCAGCGCAATACTGCACAAGCTGATGGCGATGAGCGTGACATCCTTTTTAGGGGTGCTCTGCATGGGAGTGAACTCCTGTTATCGGGGTGGGCCGGTGCGCGAAGCGTAGGGTGCGCCCGGGCCTTATTGGTTTGAACCCTTTGTTTTGTTACACCGCGAGGAGCAAACGCCCCGGCAAAACGCCGCCGAGAATATTTACTCTTCATTAACATTTTCGAGGTGCACAAATTACAGGAGGGCCACAATTGGGGCATCTGTAAAAGGATAAAACACAGTATGTAAACAATTTGTTGTGATCTTGGCCGGGGTATTGGCGTGCTTTCTGCGGTGGTTTTCAGCGGATTTGCGGCGGCGATCGAAGCGGAAAAACGGACGTGGCAAAGCAGGGCGCGAAAGGGCGCCCTGCGCAGGAAAAACGGTGATGCTTAGCGTTGCAGCAGGGCGGCGATCGCCTGGCCAACTTGCTGGGTGGAGGCATCGCCGCGCATGTCCGGCGTACGCGGCCCGTCGGCGATGATGCGCTCGATCGCCTGCAGGATGCCGTCGTGCGCCTGGCGGTAACGGGCATCGCCGTCGCCGAGGAATCCAGCATCTCGCGCCGCTCCAGATCATGGCGATCGGGTTGGATATTCTTGCCGAAAAGTCCGGCGCCGAGCGTGTACCGGTTCGAACAGCGACGGGAAGTTGCGCTCCGGGTTCAGGTTGGCCGACGGCGCAATGCCGATGGTGCCGGTGCAGGCCGGGCCGAGATCCGACAAAATATCGCCGAACAGGTTGGAGGCCACCACCACATCGAAGCGTTCGGGGTCAGCACGAAGCGCGCGCACAGATATCGATGTGCTGGTTTGTCCCAGCCGATATCAGGGTACTGGCGCGCCATCTCCGCCACGCGCTCATCCCAGTACGGCATGCTGATGGCCATGCCGTTGGACTTGGTGGCGGCGGTCAGGCGTTTGCGGGGCGCTGCTGCGCCAGCTCGAAGGCGTATTTCAGAATGCGGTCCACGCCCTGACGGGTGAAGACCGATTCCTGGATCACCATCTCGCGTTCGGTGCCTTCGAACATCCGCCCGCCGAGCGAAGAGTATTCCCCTTCGGTATTTTCGCGCACCACGTAGAAATCGATGTCGCCGGCTGCTTGTTCGCCAGCGGGCAGGGCACGCGGGAAACAGCCGCACCGGGCGCAGGTTGACGTACTGCTCGAAGTCGCGGCGGAATTCAGCAGCGAACCCCACAGCGAAATGTGATCGGGCACCGTATCCGGCCAGCCGACGGCGCCGAAATAGATGGCGTCGAAGCCTTGAGCTGCTCAAACCAATCGTCAGGCATCATCTGGCCGTGGTGCTGGTAGTAGTCGCAGCTGGCCCACTCGAAGGTGTTGAATTCCAGCGACAGATCCCAGCGCGCCGCCGCGCGCCTGCAATACCCGTATGCCTTCCGGCAACACTTCCCGCCCGATACCGTCCCGGGGATAGCGGCAATCTTTGAAGTTTTGCTCATACAGAGGTCTCATTTGTAGGTAGGGGAGATTGACAACACTGTTATCCTATAATTGACTAACTGTTAATCAATCTCGAAAACGGTGAAACATAAAACACGAATCATGAAAATATGCCGATCCTGAGTGACCTGCGGGTGTTCGTGCTGGTGGCGCGCCGCGCCGGGTTTGCCGCCGCCGCCGAAGAGCTGGGCGTGTCGCCGGCCTTTATCAGCAAACGCATCGCGTTGCTGGAAAAGGCGCTGGACGTGTCGCTGCTGCACCGCACCACGCGGCGGGTGGCGATCACCGAGGACGGCGAGCGCATCTACGAATGGGCGCAGCGCATTCTCAACGATGTCGATCAGATGATGGACGAACTGTCCGAGGTGCGTCAGGCGCCGCAGGGCATGCTGCGCGTAGTCACAGCTTCGGCTTCGGCCGGCGCTTCGTGGCCCCGGCGCTGTCGGCGCTGGCGCGGGAGTATCCGCAGCTGGAGCTGCGGCTTGACGTGTCCGATCGGTTGGTGGATCTGGTCAGCGAAGGGTTCGATCTGGATATCCGCATCGGCGACGATATCGCCCCTAATCTGATCGCGCGCAAGCTGGCGGACAACCAGCGCATCCTGTGCGCTTCGCCGGCGTATCTGCAGCGCCACGGCGTGCCGAAAAGCGTGGCGGAGCTGGCGGCCGCGCTTGCCTGGTGATCAAGGAGCGCGATCACCCGTTCGGGCTGTGGCGGTTGCAGGGGCCAGGCGGCGAAGAGACGGTGAAGGTGACGGGGGCGCTGGCGTCGAACCACGGTGAAATCGTGCACCAGTGGTGCCTGGACGGGCAGGGCGTTGCGCTGCGTTCCGCCTGGGACGTGAAAGAGAACATCGACAGCGGCAGGTTGGTGCACATTCTGCCGGAGTATTTTCAGCCGGCCAACATCTGGGCGGTGTACGTTTCCGGCTGGCAACGTCGGCGAAAGTGCGGTGACGGTCGAATTTTTGCGCGACTATTTCCGTGAGCACTACGGCGAAACGGGGGCGGCGAGTGAAAATTCGCCGCGGCCTTGAGGCCAAAAATGGGCGCCAGATCATCTTATGCTCGTAAAACTCCCCTCCGTTACTTGTGGAACTGTTGCACCTGTTCCTTTTGCCAAACTTTGGTTTATGCTCAGCTGAAGCGTTTCAGTTGAAGCACTCTTCGACAGAAATGCCGATGTGACGGCGGCGAAAAGCCGCTGAAGCGCGGGAATAATGCAAACGCGGCGATTCACAGCGGGCGGTGCGATCCACTACTCTATGCGGGTTAGTGAGACAACCAGTCAGCGCCGGCCGGCGCCGGTGAGTCAGCCCGGCGGGACGCCCTTTTTCAGGAGCAGCATGACCATCCGCATAGCGATAAACGGCTTTGGCCGCATCGGCCGCAGCGTATTGCGCGCACTGTACGAATCGGGACGACGGGCGGAAATCTCCGTGGTGGCGATCAACGAGCTGGCGAATGCCGAGGCATGGCCCATCTGCTGAAGTACGATTCCAGCCACGGTCGCTTCGCCTGGGATGTGCGGCAAGAGTGCGACACGCTGAGCGTCGGGGACGACGCGATTCGCCTGTTGCACCAGCCGGCGGTGGAGCAGTTGCCCTGGGGCGAGCTGGGCGTCGACGTGGTGCTGGATTGCAGCGGCGTGTACGGCAGCCGGGCGGATGCGAAGCCCATCTGGCGGCGGGGGCGAAGAAAGTGCTGTTCGCCCATCCGGGCGGCAACGATCTGGACGCTACCATCGTGTTCGGCGTCAACCATCAGACGCTGTTGGCGGAACATCGCATCGTGTCCAACGCCTCGTGCACCACCAACTGCATTATTCCGGTGATCAAGCTGCTGGACGACGCCTACAGCATCGAATCCGGCACCGTGACCACCATTCACTCGGCGATGACGATCAGCCGGTGATCGACGCGTATCACGCGGATTTGCGGCGCACCCGTGCGGCGAGCCAGTCGATCATTCCGGTCGACACCAAGTTGGCCGCGGGCATCACCCGTATCTTCCCGCAGTTTTGCGATCGCTTCGAGGCTATCTCGGTGCGCGTGCCGACCATCAACGTGACGGCTATCGATCTTAGCGTCAGCGTGAGCGCCGCGGTGAAGGTGGCGGAGGTCAACCAGCTGTTGCAAAAGGCCGCACGGGAGTCATTTCGTGGTATAGTTGACTACACGGAATTACCATTGGTCTCGATCGATTTTAACCATGACCCGCACAGCGCTATCGTCGACGGTACGCAGACCCGGGTCAGCGGGCAGCACCTGATAAAGACCTTGGTCTGGTGCGACAATGAATGGGGCTTTGCCAATCGGATGTTGGATACCACACGGGCAATGGCCGCCAGCGGTTTCTAGTACGGCGGCGCCGGCGTGACAGGCGCGCTGCTCAGCAATTTTATAGAGATTCAATAAAGAGGGTTCACCATGTCTGTATTAAGATGACCGATCTGGATCTGGCGGTAAACGCGTACTGATCCGCTCCGATCTGAACGTGCCGGTAAAAGACGGTAAAGTGACTTCCGACGCGCGTATCCGCGCTTCCCTGCCGACTATCGAAGCTGCGCTGAAGCAAGGCGCCCGCGTGATGGTGACCTCCCACCTGGGTCGTCCTACCGAAGGCGAGTACAACGAAGAATTCTCCCTGCTGCCTGTGGTCACCTACCTGAAAGATCACCTGAAATCCCCAGTACGTCTGGCGAAGGATTATCTGGATGGCGTCGACGTCGCCGAAGGCGAACTGGTGGTGCTGGAAAACGTCCGTTTCAACAAGGCGAGAAGAAAGACGACGAAACCCTGTCCAAGAAATACGCGGCGCTGTGCGACGTGTACGTGATGGATGCCTTCGGTACCGCGCACCGCGCGCAGGCTTCCACCCACGGCGTGGGCAAGTTTGCGCCTGTCGCCTGTGCCGGCCCGCTGCTGTCCGCCGAGCTGGAAGCGCTGGGCAAGGCCCTGGGCAACCCTGCCCGTCCGATGGTCGCCATCGTGGGCGGTTCTAAAGTGTCCACCAAACTGACCGTGCTGGATTCCCTGTCCAAAATCGCCGATCAGCTGATCGTCGGCGGCGGCATCGCCAACACCTTCGTGGCGGCGCAGGGCAACAACGTGGGCCAGTCCCTGTACGAACCTGATCTGATCCCGAACGCGCAGAAACTGCTGGAAACCTGCGACATCCCGGTTCCGACCGACGTGCGCGTCGCGACCGAGTTCTCCGAAACTGCGACCGCGACCGTGAAGCAGGCCAACGAGATCCAGGACAACGAGCAAATTCTGGATATGGGCGACGTCTCTGCCGAGCGTCTGGCCGTTATCCTGAAGAACGCCAAGACCATTCTGTGGAATGGCCCGGTTGGCGTATTCGAGTTCCCTAACTTCCGTAAGGGCACCGAAATTGTCGCCCGCGCGATCGCCGATAGCGACGCTTTCTCTATCGCTGGCGGCGGCGACACTCTGGCAGCCATCGATCTGTTCGGTATCGCTGACAAATTTCCTACATCTCCACCGGCGGTGGCGCATTCCTGGAATTCGTTGAAGGGAAACCGCTGCCTGCAGTCGTGATGCTGGAAGAGCGCGCTAAGCAGTAATTCAGACAACGGGAGGCGAAAGCCGCCTTTGTTTTATACCGCGCGGCTAATGCTGCGCGGCGTGAAAACATCGATTTACATCCATCTACGGCCGACGAAACAGGACAAAGTAACATGTCTAAAATTTTGATTTCGTAAAACCGGGTGTCATCACGGGTGATGACGTTCAGAAAGTCTTCGCAGTTGCTAAAGAGAACAACTTGCGCTGCCAGCGGTAAACTGCGTGGGTACCGACTCCATCAACGCAGTGCTGGAAGCCGCGGCTAAAGTGCGCGCGCCGGTCATCGTTCAGTTCTCCAACGGCGGCGCCGCGTTCATCGCCGGCAAAGGCGTGAAGACCGATGTGCCTCAGGGCGCAGCGATTCTGGCGCCATCTCTGGCGCACACCACGTTCACCAGATGGCTGAACACTACGGCGTGCCGGTGATCCTGCACACCGACCACTGCGCGAAGAAACTGCTGCCATGGCTGGACGGCCTGCTGGACGCCGGCGAGAAGCACTTCGCCGCTACCGGCAAACCGCTGTTCTCTTCCCACATGATCGATCTGTCTGAAGAATCTCTGGAAGAAAACATCGAGATCTGCAGCGCCTACCTGAAGCGCATGGCCAAAATCGGCATGACGCTGGAAATCGAACTGGGCTGCACCGGTGGTGAAGAAGATGGCGTGGACAACAGCCATATGGACGCATCCGCTCTGTACACCCAGCCGGAAGACGTGGCTTACGCGTACGAAAAACTGAACGCCATTAGCCCGCGCTTCACTATCGCTGCCTCCTTCGTAACGTGCACGGCGTGTACAGCCAGGCAACGTCAAGCTGACCCCGACCATCCTGCGTGATCTCAGGACTACGTGTCCAAGAATTCAACCTGCCGCACAACAGCCTGAACTTCGTGTTCCACGGCGGTTCCGGTTCTACCGACGCAGAGATCAAGAGTCTGTGGTTTACGGCGTGATCAAGATGAACATCGACACCGACACCCAATGGGCGACCTGGGACGGCATCCTGCAGTACTACAAGCGAACGAAGCTTACCTGCAGGGCCAGCTGGGCAACCCGAAAGGCGCCGATCAGCCGAACAAGAAATACTACGATCCACGCGTATGGCTGCGCGCAGCGCAGACCAGCATGGTGACGCGTCTGGAGCAGGCCTTCAAAGATCTGAACGCGGTAGACGTTCTGTAATCTTCGGCACCTGTTGCACGATGCAAAAGGCTCCCTGCGGGGAGCCTTTTTCGTTTTCAGCCCAGCAGGCCGGCGCCGACGTTGATAGACAGGCCCAGATCAGCATGTTGAACGCGAAGGAGATCACCGACTGCAGCAGGGTGACCTTACGCACCTCCGCTGCTCCGACCGCCACATCGGCGGTTTGCGACGCCACCGCAATGGTGAAGGAGAAGTAGGCGAAATCCAGATAGGTCGCTCGGTGAGGTTGCCGGGGAACAGCAGCGGCAAAGGATCCTGCTGTGCAACCTGGCGATAAAACTGGTGGGCATAGTGCATGGTGAAGGCGGTCGGCAGCAGCAGCCAGGAGACCACCAGCGTGGCACCGGTCAGCAGCAAATGCAGCGTCTTCAGAGAGCCGGCCACCTGTTTGGCGCTGCTCAGTTCAAAAGGATCGCGAGTAAACTGACCAGGCAACCGAGGCTGACCAGCGTCAGCACCATACTGGCGCTTTCATCCTGCCGCCGGGCGATCTGGCGAAGTGCTGCGGCGGCTGATCAGCATCAGCCGCCGAGAAACAGCAGGTAGAGCCAGGCCAGCGTATTCCAGCCGATCATCAGGCGCTGCAGCAGCGAAAGTTGGGCGGGCAGCAGCAGAAGCACAGCAGCCTGCGCCGACGGAAAACAGCAGCCTGGGCCGCACTTGCCAATAGTGTTTGAGCGAAGAGCGAATGTGCATGATTAACGGATCCCTTGCGTGTGAAATGGCCAACGCGCTGTTCTCAGCATAGAAGAAGCGGCGGGCGGTTTCGGCTATTTTTAACGCTGACGGTTGGCATGAGCCTTTAATGTTGGTTACCCTTAGGCGGTGGTTTCTACTGGCCGCCGAGGCCAGTGTATTTTGCGAGTTTCTCCCGTTAGGGACTGAGTTAGGACGACACGAATGAAAGATTTGAATGTAGTAGACGGCATCAACGGTGCCGGCGACTGGTTGGTGAGAACCAGGATCTGTTGATCCAGTACGCGGTGAATATCGTCGCCGCCATCGTATCCTGATCATCGGTTCGATCGTGGCCCGCGTGGTCGGCAATGCGCTGAACCGCGTGATGAAGCTGCGCGGCATCGACGCACGGTGGCAGACTTCCTGTCGGCGATCGTGCGCTACGGCGTGCTGGCGTTCACCTTCATCGCGGTGCTGGGGCGCGTTGGCGTGCAGACCACCTCGGTGATCGCCGTGCTGGTGTGCGCCGGTTGGGCCGTCGGCCTGGCGCTGCAAGGGTCGCTGTCCACTTCGCTGCGGCGTGCTGCTGGTGATCTTCCGCCCGCTGCGCGTGGGTGAATATGTCGATCTGGGTGGCGTGGCCGGTACCGTCGATCAGGTGCAGATTTTCTCCACCACCCTGCGGACTTCCGACAACAAAACCATCGTGGTGCCGAACGGTAAATCATCGCCGGCAACATCATTAACTACTCCCGTGAACCGAAGCGCCGCGTGGATATCGTGGTAGGCGTGGCCTACACGCCGATATCGACGTGGTGAAGAAGGTGTTGGGCGATGTGATCGCCGCCGACAAGCGCATCATGCACGCCAAAGGCGTGACCGTGCGTCTGAACGAGATGGCGCCGTCCTCCCTGACTTCGTCACCCGTTCCTGGACCACCAACGCGGAATACTGGAACGTGTACTTCGATCTGATGGAAAACTTCAAGCGCGCGCTGGATGCCCATAACATCGGCATTCCGTTCCCGCAGATGACGTGCACCTGTATCGCACCGAAGACGCTTCCGCCAAGGCGGAATAACAGAGAAGGGGGCCTTGGCCCCTTTTTTATTGCAGCCGAGACGCCATCGAAGGCGCCTCGGCCTTTTCTTTTCCGCGAGTTCAGGCGCCGGCGACCGGCTTGGCGAGCGGTGCGCGACGGTGCAGGCTGAGGCGATAGAGCAGGAAGATGGCGGCCGCGCCCAGCAGCGCCGCAGCGCAGCAGAGGAAGAACACTTCCGCGGATCCGGCGGCGGTCATCATCCAGGCGCCGAGCATCGAGCCGACGATCGAACCGAAGCGGCCGTTGGCCATGGCCCAGCTGACACCGGTCACGCGTGCTGCGGTTCGGGTAAAGGGTGGCAGAGACCAGGTTCAGGCCGTTTTGCGCACCGGCCACGCCGAAGCCAATCAGGAACACGACGGCGGCCAGCGTGTAGACGTCGCCCATCAGATACCCGGTCGCGCCGATCACCAGCGCGGCGCCCAGTAGGAGACGGCCAGCACGCGGTAGGGCCCGACCCGGTCCATCAGCAGCGCCATCAGGATGGCGCCCAGGTGCCGCCGAGCGGCACCATCGCCCCGATGCGCGAGGCGTGGGCGATATCGTAACCGGCGTCTTTGAGGATCGTCGGCAGCCAGCTGGTAAGCAGTAGACACGAACAGCGAGCAGAAGAACGCCACCCACAGCAGCAGGGTGCGCACGGCGCGCCCTTCGATAACCAGGTGCGAGATCGGCGACTTGGCCTGCGCCGGCGTTCGTCATCGACGATGGTGATCCCCGTCCAACGCCGGCCGGTGATACGCTCGACCACCCGCGCAGCCGATCGGCATGTTTGGCGTTGGCAGCCATAAAGCGTACCGACTCGGGCATCTGCCAGGCCAGCAGCGGCAGCAGCGCCAATGGCGCAATGCCGCCGACCGCAGCACGCCGCGCCAGCCGAACGCCGGAATGATCTGCCGGCCAGCAGGCCGCCCCAGGGCCATCCGGCGGTAAAGCCGCTCCAGCTCAGGGTGACCATCAGCATGCGGCGGCGCGCCGTGAGTACTCCGAGCTGAGGGTGATGCAGGTCGGTATCGCGCCCCGAGGCCAATGCCGGTGATGAAGCGCAGCAAGGTCAGGGATTCGATCGATTGCGTATAGGCCGAAGCCAGGGTGCAGCCGCCAACACCAGCACCGCGACGAGCAGCACGCGTTTTGCGGCCGATGGCGTCGGCGATCGGCCCGAACAGCAGGCTGCCGATCAGCAGGCCGAACAGCCCCGCGCCGAAGGCGGGAGAGAGCTGCGAGGGCTGTAGGCCCCACTCTTCACGCAGCGCCGGGCGATATAGCCGATGATGGCGGTATCGAGCCGTCCAGCAGGGCGATCAGGAAACACAGGGTAAGGATGAGATTTGATAAGGCGAGATCCTGGCGCGATCGATGATTTCGCTGATGCGAGCGGTATCTGGGCTCATGAGGGTTCCACTGTTTATTAAGCTGGTGTGGGCTGGCTGAGGGGCCGTTCAGGCCGCTGTGGCTGGCATCGCGTAGAAACCCGAGTATACACCAGAGGGGGGCGTTGCGGGGAGAGGGAGGCGATGATATCGCGCCCGCAGGAGGTACCTGCGGTGGGCGTTTGGCAAGGTTATTTGGCCAGCAGTTCCCGGCGCACGATCTCGGCACCCGCACTCAAGGCATTCAGCTTGCCGCTGCGACCTGGCGAGGCAGGGGAGCCATGCCGCAGTTGGTCGACGGTAGAGCTTGTCGGCATCGACAAACTGCAGCGCTTTGCGCAGCGTAGCGGCTACTTCTTCCGGCGTCTCAATGGTATGATTCGCCACATCAATGGCGCCGACCATCACTTTCTTACCGCGAATCAGTTCAAGCAGATCCATCGGCACGTGCGAGTTTATGGCAACTCCAGCGAGATAATATCGATAGTAACGTTTGCAGCTTGGGGAACGCCTCTTCGTATTGCCGCCACTCAGAGCCCCGGTCTTTTTTCCAGTCGGTGTTGGCCTTAATGCCGTATCCATAGCAGATCTGTACCGTGCCGTTTCACACTTAAGCCCCTCAACGGCCCTTTCCAGGGCGGCGATTCCCCAGTCATTCACCTCGTCAAAGAACACCGTTAAAGCGGGCTCATCAAACTGAATATGTCGACACCGGCGCCTCGAGCTCTTTGCTTCCTTATGAGGATCTTGGCGATTCCCAGGCCAATTTTTCGCGGCTTTTATAGTGATTGTCATAGAGCGTGTCGATCATGGTCATCGGCCCCGGCAGGCCCATTTAATCGGCTGCTTGGTCAGCTGGCGTAAAAATTTGGCGTCTTCAACGAAAACGGGCTTTTGGCGCGCCACCGCACCACGACGGTTGGCACGCTCGCCTCATAGCGATTGCGAATTTTAACCACTTCGCGTTTCTCGAAGTCGACGCCGCTGAGGTGCTCAATGAACGTCGTGACGAGTGCTGGCGCGTTTGCTCGCCATCGCTGACGATATCGATGCCGGCCTGTTGTTGTTCAGCCAGCGACAAACGCAGAGCGTCCTGTTTCCCTCGATTATTCTTCATTCTGCAATTTCCAGGGCGACCACAGGGTTTTCCGGTTGGGCCAGCCAGAAGGTTTAGGCAAGCTGCCGGCGGTCGACGTAGGGAGCATATTTTCATAATAGATGACCTGTATTTGAGTGAATCAAAGCGCGTAGTGAGCAGACCATTGCTCAAGAATGGGCTGTAGGGCTTGATAAATTGCTCTTCCGTAAATTTCCCCTGCTCAATCGCTAACTGGCTACGCTCTTCGCGATCGTAAACAATCTGGTTATGAATGATCCTGGTTATTCAGGCTTGGCTGATAGCATTGCCCCGCCGCCGAGTTGGCATTGTAAATTCAGGTCGATTCGATTTTCTGGAAGGTCTCCATCGTGCTGATGGTGCCGATCATTTCCAGATCGGTGTAATCGCTCAGCAAATCCCCGGGGAATAAAACGCCAGGGCGCAACGCTATTTTTCGGCATGAAGTAGCGCACCTGCAGGCCCATTTTTTAAAATACGGTCGGTCAGCGAGCGCCGTCTTGCCGATATCGTCGCCCAACACCGGATTTGATTGCCCGTCGATGATAGGTGTCTTTGCTGGACACGCTGAGGCAGATCACCGGCGGTTTGCTGAAATTCTCATGGTATGCGTTTGAAATTGACGAAGTGCTTAAAGATATTGCCGTGCAAATCGCCGAAATCATCCGAATGTTGAATTCCGCCGTGTTTTTATTGTGCGCCGGCAGCAAGACGCTAAAGTCGTAATCGCGCACGTAGACGAGAAGTTATTCCCGACGATGCCCTCAGACGCTTTTGCGTTTTTTTTTTATCAATGATGTTGGTTTTCAGGATTTCAATCACCGGGAAGCTGGCCCCCTGATCTTCAACGCGCATCTCAACCGAAATGATTTCAAGCTCAACGAATAGCGGTCGGCCTTGGGGTTATCCCAATGCGCCAACGAATTGAAGCGATTGTTATCATCACCAGCGTGTTGCGCAGTTCTCCCGGCGGTTTTCCCCTCTGGCCAAATTGGCGAAGTTGGTGGTGATACGCGTACTTTTCAGAAGGGTTATAATCTTCATCGAAAGAACTGCTCTTAATCGTAAAGGCAAAGTCTCTATTCATCGTCTTATAGCATCCGGTTATATGATATGAAGGCTGGATTTTCCATTTTTTTCAATGGGTTGTTTTTTCCTTTTTTATTCAGCCGATTCATATTGTCTGTCGTTAATGAGGTCTATTTTTGCCAGAGTCCCGATGGGAGTGAAAGAGACTTAATTTCATTACTACATGAGCGGTATTCATGATCTGGCGTTCGGGCCGGTTTGCCGCCGTTGCCCTGCGGCGCAAAACCGCCAACGTACCGGGTCGGCAACCTGTGCAGCCTGAAAAATTACAGGTATAATCCCCCCATGACCCCACGGCTTCAGACACAACATGACAAACTCACCTTACAAGAGCAGATGCTCAAAGCGGGCTTGTTACCAGCAAGAAAATGGCAAATGCCAAAGAACGGCTAAAAATCACGCGTTCAGGCCCGTGAGGCCAGAGAGGCGGTGGAAGAGAACAAAAAAGCACAGCTTGAGCGCGATAAGCAGCTGAGCGAACAGCAAAAAAGCAGGCCGCGCTGTCCAAGAATACAGGCGCAGGTGAAGCAGCTGATCGAGATGACCCGCATCGTCCTGGCAAAGGCGATATCGGTTTCAACTTCACCGACGGTAACCTGATCAAGAAAATCCTGGTGGATAAGGCGACGCAGACCCAGCTGATCCATGGCCGTCTCGCCATTGCCCGCTTGGTGGTCGAGAACCGCGAAGAGTGTGAATATGCGATTATCCCTGCGAGCGTCGCCGATAAAATCGCGCAGCGCGATGCGGCAGCATTGTGCTGCACAGCGCGCTGAGTCAGGAAGAGCAGGATGAAGACGATCCGTACGCCGACTTCAAAGTGCCTGACGATTTGATGTTGGTAACCGCGTTCAGAACGGCGCGGCGTGACGAGCGGCGAGATCCGCTCTCCACTGACGGGGTGCACAAGTCCAGCTCGCTGGCGTGCAGCACACAGCCGCGGCGTCTGGTTCGGTACCCGGCAGCAGACGCCCGCCATACAGATCGCAACCTAAAATAGGGGCCCAACTGCCGACTGTGAATACGCAGCTGGTGGGTGCGCCCAGTCTCTGGGGTGAGCTGCACCCGCGTCAGCGGCAGCGAGATCCCGCCCTCCGCTTCACGATAAAAACGCTCGGACACCCGATAGCGGGAGCGGGCGGGTTTGCCGTGGAGGGCGCAAATTGACATCAGCGGGAACAGCGCCGGATCTTTGGCGATTGCCGCGTCTATGACCCCTTCGTTATCCGCCAGATGGCCGCAGAGCAGCGCGTTGTACACTTTGCTGACGGGGCGCTCGCTGAACTGCCGGCAGAGCGCGGCGTTGGCGGCCTTGTTGCGGGCCACCACCATCAACCCGGACGTGCCGAAATCCAGGCGGTGCACCAGGCGCAGCCGGGGAAGATCTGTACCAGCCGATGGGTACCGAATCGAGATTCTGCGGATTCTTGCCCGACAGGCTGAGCAGCCCGGCCGGCTATTGATCAGCGCAGATGATCGTCCGATAGAGGATCTCTATTTGGTCATGGCATGGCGGGGCGATAAAGGTATCGGTGATCGTAGACATCGGGCGGCCGGCTGGAGGGGGGGCGGATGATAGCGAATTCGCGTCGATGAGCGAATGCGGTTTTCGCTACACTGCGCCTCATGCCCGTTGCACCCGATACGGCAAAGCATCGTGGGCCACGGTTAAGTCCCCGGCGCTCTACTGCCCGTAGTAGGCGTTTTGCCGTGTTTGCGCAGGTAGGTTTGTCCAACAGCTCGCGCTGCATGCTGTGAATGACCGCGTCAGCTGGCGCGAGAAAATGCACATGTAGGCAATTTCTTCCAGCACCACCGCATTATGCACCGCGTTGTGGGCGTCTTGCCCCAGGCGAAGGGGCCGTGGCATTGACCAGTACCGCCGGGATAGCGTTGGGATTGATATCGCGCTGGCGGAAGGTTCGATAATCACCTTGCCGGTTCCAGTTCGTAATCGTGCTCAATTTCATCCTGGGTCATCATGCGAGTGCAGGGGATCGCGCCATAAAAATAGTCGGCGTGGGTGGTCCCAGGCGGGGATGTCCAGCCCGCCTGCGCCCAGATGGTGGCGTGGCGCGAATGGGTGTGGACGATGCCGCCGATATCGGCAAATTCGCGGTACAGCGCCAGATGGGTGGCGGTGTCCGACGACGGTTTTTTTGCCCCCTCGACGGTGCGGCCGCTGGCCAGATCGACCCCACCATATCCTCCGCGGACATTGCTCGTATTCAACGCCTGAGGCTGATCACCACCAGGCCGCGTTCGCGATCCACCGCGCTGACGGTGCCCCAGGTAAAGGTCACCAGCTTATGGCGCGGCAGATCGAGATTGGCCTCCAGCACCTGTTGTTTTAAACTGAGTCAGCATGTCATGCCCCCTGTTGCATTCTGTTCGATCCAGCGGCGGGCCTGAACGATCTCGGCCACCGGCTCCTCGGCTTTTTCTGTCCACATCTCAATCAGGAATGCGCCGCGGTAATTGAGGCGCTGCAGCGTGCGAAACACCTCGACGAAGTCGACGCAGCCTTCGCCAAACGGCACGTCACGGAATTGCCCCGGCGAAGTGGCGGTGACGGGTAGGTGTCTTTGAGGTGAATGCGGCGATGCGATCGATGCCCAGCTCCAGCTCGCGCGGCACGTCATGCCCCAGGCGCTGAGTTGCCGACGTCCGGATAAACCGTGAACCACGGCGAGCCAGCAGGGCATCCCAGGCTTTCCACTTACCGATCGAGTTCATAAAGGCGGTGTCCATAATTTCCACTGCCAGCATCACCTGGGCGGCGGCGGCACGGTCTACCGCCCACTGCATGCCTTCGCTAAAGCGCGCCAGTGTCCCCTCGTCCTGCTCTTCGTAATACACGTCGTAGCCGGCCAGCTGAATGGTGCGGATACCGACGTCTTTGGCCAGCTGAATGGCCTGTTCCATCACGTCGAAGGCGCGCTGTCCAGCGCCGGATCGTGGCTGCCAAACGGAAAGCGTCGGTGGCCGGAGAGGCACATCGACGGAATGCGGATACCGGTTTCCAGCATGGCGTCCACCAGCGCCAGGCGTTGCGCCTTGTTCCAGCTCAGGCGCGCCAGACGTTCATCGCTTTCGTCCACCGACATTTCGACGAAGTCGAAGCCGCAGGCCTTGGCCAGCGCCAGGCGTTCGGGCCAGCTCAGGTGTTTCGGCAGCGCTTTCTCGTAAATTCCCAACGGGTGCTGACGCATATCACGATCTCCAGATGTCATCGATGGCGGTGCGGAACTGCCTGGCGGCCGCCGGCGGATCGCCGCCCCTCGGCCAGCGCGCGGCCGGCGATAAAGGCGGTGACGGCGATCTCTTTAAACAGCGGCAGTCGGCGGGCGTAATGCCGCCGGTCACCGACAGCGCGATGCCCAGATCGGACAGCGCCTTCATCCGATCCAGATCCTGCCGGCCCCAGGTTTGCCCGCTGGCCTGCGCGTCGCGGCCGCGGTGATAGATCGCCTGGCGAATGCCGAGGCCGCGCCATTGCCGCGCATCCTCCAATGTCCAGCGGCCGAACAGTTCGATCTGGATTTCACCGCCGTGACGCTCGGCGACCTCCCGCGCGCTGGCCATGGTGGCCAACGGCGCGGCGCAGATCACGGTCATCCAGTCCGCGCCCTGGCCGAAGGCCTGCTCGGCCAGCGTCGCCCCGCGTCGGCCACTTTGAGATCGGCCACCAGCGTGTGCTGCGGACAGCGCTCGCGCAGCGCGCTAAACCGCCTGAATGCCGGCGCTGATGCACAAAATGGCCGGCCTCGATGAGTCCACATGGGGGCTGAGGGTCTCGGCGGTGCGCAGCGCCGTATCCAAACGGGTTTGATTCGATCGCCAGCTGCAGCGCGGTTTTCGTGCTCATGGGGCCTCCTTGTTGGCGGGCGGCAGATGTTGCAATGCAGCAATCAGCGCCTGATAACGTTGGTGTTTGTGTCGTAAGCTTCGGCGGCGGCCGCATCAGGCCAGCAGCCGGCTCGATACGCGGCGCCAGCCGTGCTGGGCGGCGGTGAAATCGTTGAAGACGCCGCTGCCGACCATGGCCGCCATCGCCGCGCCCAGACAGCCGGTTTCTTCCACCTGCGGCAGCTCAACCGGCAGGCCGCTGACGTCGGCGAACATTTGCATCCAGGGGAGGGATTTTGGCGGGGCCGCCGGTCACGCGCAGCGCCTGCACCTCAGGGAAGCGCCGGCGCATGCGGTTAAGGTGCGTCATGTGGCAGAACACCACGCCTTCATAGATCGCCTGCACCAGTGCTCGCGCTGGTGGAAGGCCTGCAGGCCGTAGAAGCTGGCGCTCAGCCCCAGGCCGGCGTTGGAGCCATACAGAAAGGGGCGAACAGCAGATCGCCGGCGGCTTTCGGCAGGGCGGCGACCCCCCGGTTAAGCTGGTCGTAGTCCTGCAGCCCCCATTGGTGACAGAACCTTCCAGGTGGCGGCGGACGTGGGCTGGCTTCGTGCACGATGTATTGGCCGCTTTCGGCGTGGCGGCCATAGACAAAGGGATGATCGAAACCCTCGACGATGGTCGTCGGTGTGCCGCTGGTGACCGACCAGGTTCCATCCACCGCATTGAGTCGGGTTTCGTCCTGCAGGCCGGCGCACAGCGCGGTGGACACCACTCGAACAACCCGCCGACCACCGGGGTGCCGGTTTGCAGGCCGGTGATGGCCGCGGCGTTTGCCGCGACTCGCCCGGCGATCTCGGCCGAACCGACAATCGTCGGCAGGGCGGGCATGAGTCGCCGATACCCAGCAGCTGCGCCAGCGCCGGGTCATAGCGTCCGCTGCGCATCTGATACAGGTTGGATTCGGAGATATTGGTTTCTTCGCAGGCCAGCTCGCCGGTCAGGCAATAGCGCAGGTAGTCGTGCGCCATCAGCACGCTGCCGATGCGGGCGTAACGTTCCGGTGATGCCGCTTCAGCCAGCGCAGCAGCGAGACCGGGTGCCCGGTCCACAGCGTTGGCGCGTTTGCGGATACAGCGCCTGCGGCACGCCCTGCCGTTGCCATTCCTGCACCAGCGCCAGCGGCGCGCTGATCGGAAAGAGAGCATGGCGTTGCCCAGCGGCGCCCCTGCTTATCCAGCAGAAAAGCCCCTTACCCTGCGCCGAGATGCCGATGGCCTGGATGGCGCCGGCGGCGACGCCGCTGGCGGACAGCACTTCACGGATCACGTCGGCGGCGGTGCGCCACAGCGACGCCATATCGCGTCGGCCAGCCGGGCTGCGGCGCGACGATCGCCAGATTGGCTGCGCCGCGCCAACGCCGTGTTCATGGCCCCTGCGGTCGTATAAACCCGCCTTGATGAAGGTACCGCCGCAGTCGAGCCCAGCCAATATTCCATCATTCGCTCCTCGCGCTGTGGTCGCATTTATTGGGCAGCATCAACGCCAGCACGGAGGCGATCGCCAACGAGGCCGCCAGGCTGTAGACGCCGACATCCTTGCTGAACAGGCTGATCAGGACGCCGACCATATACGGGCCGCAAAAGCCGCCGAGGTTGCCCAGCGCATTGATCACGCCGCGCGCGCCGCCGGCCACTTCGGCGTTGAACAATTTGGGCGGGATGGTCCAGAACACCCCGGCCGCCGCCTGAATAAACACGCCGCAGCCGACCAGTGCAGCGTAAGACCACCAGACGTGATCCTTCAGCAGCACCGACAGCGCCATGCAGGCGGCAAAGCAGGCCAGCGGCAGGGCGACGAAGACTTTGCGCTTGCCGGTGCGATCGGAGAGGGTGGAGATGATCAGCATGCCGAAGATGGCCGCCGATATAGGGCAAGATAGCCAGCAGGCCCACTTGCTCCATATCGCCGTGGGTCAGCCCTTTCAAAATGGTCGGCAGCCACAGGGTGTAGCCGTAGATACCGGTCTGGTAGAAGAAATTCACCAGGATCAGCTGCCACATGATCCGGTCGCCCAGCACCCGGCGCAGCGAGGCGTTGCGCACCGTTTTTCCTTTGATCAGCAGCTGTTCGTCGTGCAGGGTCTTCACCAGATACTCTTTTTCCGCCTGCGAGATCCATTTGCCTCTTGGGGCCGGTTGCTGATGGTGAAATACCACAGCGCCATGACTACCAGCGACAGAGCGCCCTCCACCAGGAACAGCATGCGCCAGTCCCAGGCGGTGATAATCCAACCCGACAGGGGCGGTGAGAATGCCGGCGATCGGTACGAACATGATGACGATGGCGTTGGCGCGGCCGCGCTCCTTATCCGGGAACCAGTGCTGATCATGGTCAGCACCACGGCAGCATGCCGCCTTCGGAAACGCCAAGGGCGAAGCGAAGAACAGCACTGGTACTGGTTGGTGACCAGGCCGGTCAGTACCGAGATCACCGCCCAGGCCAACAGTGACCAGCCGATGAATTTTTGCCGTTGCCGTATACCGCCAGCTTGCCGCGGGCACCTGCAGAAACAGGTAACCGATGAAGAAGATGCC
>NC_052504.1:102269140-102279643 GCF_014356525.2 Nilaparvata lugens
CAGCGACAGGCTGAGGGCGAAGGCGGAGATCATATAGGGAGCGATCATCGCAGGGTGACGTGACGCAGGCGAAACAACGGCGAAGCGCCCAGGCTGGCGGCGACGTTTTCGTAGTCGCTCGAAAGCCGTCAGCCCGCCATCACGTTGCCGAAGGTGAAGGCGGAAATCAGCACGAAGTGGGCGACGGGCACGATCAGGAAGTACCGTTCATCTGCAGCGGTCCCTGGCTGAATGCCACCAGCACTCCCTAACCGATCGACACCGAAGGCACCGCGCTGGGTATGAGAACAGCGTACTCAGCAGCGCTGGCCGCGCCCCTGAGGTGGCGCAGCGCCAACGCCGCCCAGGTGCCGCACAGCAGCGCGAACAGGCTGGCGCTGAAACCGATAGCCAGGCTGGCGACCAGCGCGTCCCAGGAGGCCCGCTGAGGCCTGGCGGAAATGGCTTAGAGTGAAGCCCTCGGCAGCACGCCGTTCCACTGTTCGCTCAGGCTGGACATCAGGATCACCGCCAGCGGCAGGCAAAGAAGACAGGCGAACAGCGTGACCGCCAGCGTGCAGGTCAGGGTGCGGCCGGTGCGAGACCAAATCAACATCGTCAGTTCCTCAGCCCGGCGCGCGCCGCGGCGTAGCGGTAAAGGGAGAACCCCGAGCGACAGCGCGATATTCACGACGGCGATCGTGCATGCGACGGCGTAATCCGACTCCAGAATCGCTTTGAGTAGAACATCATCGCAGCGTGGTGACGCCCTTGGCGCCGATAAACAGCACGATGCCGATTCATTGGTGGTCACAGCAAACCAGGCTGCCGCCGGCCAGCAAGGCCGGCAGCGCGGCCGGCAAAATCACCTGGCGTACCACGCGCCCCGGCCGGGCGCCGAGAATGCTGGCGGCCTCGAGCTGGCTGCGATCGATCTGCGACAGCGCCGCCTCAGCGGGCGCATCACCAGCGGCGTAAACACGGTGATTTCCG
Source organism: Nilaparvata lugens (assembly GCF_014356525.2). Classification (NCBI taxonomy): domain Eukaryota; kingdom Metazoa; phylum Arthropoda; class Insecta; order Hemiptera; family Delphacidae; genus Nilaparvata; species Nilaparvata lugens. The sequence continues at coordinate 102,270,113 of NC_052504.1, forward strand.
CCAGGATCACGCCCCCAATGGAGTAAAGAAGTCCACCGGCGGCAGGGTAAACCCGAAGGCCGCATCAGCGTGCGTTCAGCAGGCCGTCGGATCCTAGATAAAGTGAAGGCCAGCGTGATCAGGAAGGTCGGCATGGCGATAAAGGTATCGATCACCCGGGCGATCAGCCGGCTGCCGGGAACGGCGTAAACACCAGCAGCAGCGACAGCAGGGTGCCGAGTACCAGGCAGCCCAGCGTCGCCAGCAGCGCAATCTGCAGCGTGTTGAGCAGGGCGCCGACAAAGCGTCGGGATTCGAACACCTGTTGCAGCGCGGCGGCGCTGAACACCCCTGATCGTCGGTAAACGCCTGTTTTGACGATCAGCGCCAGCGGATAGAAAAACAGCGTCGCCAGCACCAGCAGCGGCAGCAGGATCCACAGACGGCGCGGCAAGCGCAGCCGCAGAGCCGGCGAATAGCGTAGAGTCGGTCATGTCAGTCCTCGATCAGTACCGCGTCGTCGGGGCGAAATAGAGCGGCACGCGCTCGCCGAGCTGCGGCATCTGGCTGCGATGGGTGGTGACCACGCGCAGCGGATGGCCTTCCGCGTCGAACTGCAGGTGCGTCAACTCCCCCTGCCAGTGAATATCGCGCAGCGTACCGATGATGCAGTTGCTGCGCTGGGCGTCGGCATCGAGCGCAATATGCTGCGGCCGAATACACAGCAGTTTGTCGAAACCGCGTTGCGCACCATAGGTAAAGCAGCCGATCACTTTGCCGGCGCAGCTGACGTGGTCATGCCTTGCCCGGTAGTGGTCTCCAGCGCGGTGGCCGGCAGCAGTTGGCGCGGCGAGGAACTCGGCGGCGAAACGGTTCGTTGGATGATGGTACAGCGCGCGGGTCTCGCCGTGGGCGATCAGGTGGCCGTCGCGCATGATGCCAATCTTGTCCGCCAGCGTCAGCGCTTCGCCCTGATCGTTGGTGTGACGTACAGGATGGTCAGATCCGGCAGTTCGCGGTGCAGCGGGCGATCTCTTCCACCATGCTGTGGCGAATTTGCGCGTCCAGCGCCGACAGCGGTTCATCCAGCAGCAAGACTTTGGGGCGCACCGCGATGGCGCGGCGATCGCCACGCGCTGCTGTTGGCCACCGGAGAGCTGGCTGGGATAGCGCTTGGCGTAGGCGGACATGCCGACGATGGCCAACGCCTCTTCGACGCGCTCGGCGGTGAGGCCGCGCGGCTTGCCCTGGGCGCGCAGGCCGAACGCCACATTGTCTTCGACGCGCAATATGCGGAAACAGCGCGTAGTTCTGTACCACCATGCCCAGGCCGCGCTCATAAGGCGGCACGTCGGTGACATCGACGTCACCGATGGCAATACGCCCGGCGGAGGGCTGCACGAAGCCGCGATCGCCCGCAGCACGGTGGTTTTACCCGAACCGAGGGGCCGATCAGCGCCAGCACTTCGCCGGGGGCGATGGTGAGCGTCAGGGGTTTCAGCACCTCGGTGCCGCGATACGACACGCTGACGCGTCGAGCTGAATACCCGACGGCCCGGCGATGTCCTGGCTGCTATCCCGCGCCTCGGCGCGGGAAGGAGGGTAGAAGCCATCGTCAGCGTCATTCGGTCACCTGGTGCCATCGGGAGATATCGGCGGACAGGCTGCTCACCACCTGATTCCAGTCCGGCGCCCAGATCTCAACGCCTTTCAGGCGCCGCCTGCGACTGCTTGAAGTTATCGTCGGTCGGGGTGACGTCCTTACGCACCGGCATGCCGTAGGAAATGGCGCTGACGCTGCTCTGGGCTTCTTTGCTCAGCAGGAAGTCGATCAGCTTTTTGCCGTTGGCGCTTTGCGGCGCGCCTTGCACCAGGCCGACATAGTAAGGCAGCACCAGCGTGCTGCGCTTGCCGTCCGGCCCGGCCGGCCAGAACACCTTCACGTTCGGGTTGCTGCGCATCTGCGCCAGGTTCATCTGCAGATCGCCGTTGGCCACCAGCAGCTCGCCTTTATGACCAGCGCGGTCAGCTTGCCGGTGGAAGCGGAAGGGTCGACGTTGTTGCTTTGCAGTTTGCCGAGGTAGTCGAAACCGGCGTCTTTGCTGCCGAGCTGTGAAACGCCTGCAGCATCACCGCGGTGCCGTCACCCGCCTGGCCCGGCGTGGAGTACTGCAGCTTGTTGCGGAACTGCGCGTCCAGCAGCTGTTGATAGCTGGCGGGCGCCTGCGGCACAGCTTGGCGTTATAGATGAAGCTCAGGTATTTTTCACCAGCGGCACGAACTGCGGCTGGGCGTCGGCGATCTGCGCCGCATCCTGCGGGGTGAAATCCTGCAGCAGTTTTTTCCGCGCGCGGCGCGCTGGATGAACGGCGGCAGCGTCACCAGCACTCGGCCTGCGGGTTGCTGCGCTCTTTCGACAGCCGCTCGACGATGGCGCCGGAGCCGCCTTCGACGTACTGCACCTTGATGCCGGTTGCCTGAGTGAAGGCGTCGAACTGGGTTTGATACCAGCTGTGATCGCCGTCGTGCAGCCTCGGCGGAGTAGACGGTCACCACCGCGTCGGCGGCCCAGACCGGCGCGGCGCCGAGTGCGATGGCGGTCATCACGACCAGACGAGAAAGTTTCATAGCTTCAGCCTCACTGTTGCGGGTTAATGCGAAACTGGTATACACCAGATATGCGGCCAAGCTAATCGGCGAATATGACAAACAAATGAAAGCGGCAAAATATATTTGCCGGCAACGGGATTGGGCGTGGGAGAGAAACGGGGGCGGCAGACGCAGCCCCGTCATGCTGGGGGTTAAAGCGTATCGACTTCGATGCGCAGGCTGTCGTGGCGCCAGTATTCGATATCGAAATCGAGAATGCGGCCGTGCTGATCGTAATTCAACCGCGCAGCAACAAGGCAGGCAGGCCACCATGGCGCCGAGCGCGTTGGCGGCGCGGTAAGGCAGGGCTGTCGGATAGAACGACAGATGCATGTTGCTGTAAATCAATGCGTAATGCTGTTGATAGACCTCGGTCAGGCTGCCGTTGAGATCGTGGCTGAGCAGTTCCGGCACCCGCTGCGGCAGGCAGTGGTTTTCGCAATAGCAGATGGCGCGGCCGTCGGCGTAACGCACGCGGCGTAGCAGATACACCTGATCGAACGGTTCGAGCGCCAGCGGCTGCATCACGTCGAGCGCACCGTGGTTTTTTCGCCGGACAGCAGCGCGGTGCGCGGCGTGCGCCCCTGCTCCTGGCAGAGGCGGTGGAAGTTGGTGTTCTGCGTCGGATCCAGCCACAGCCGCTCCGGCGTGACGAACCACCGCGGCGATCGGCGCGGTAGATGGCGCCGGTGGCCTCCAGCTGCGCCAGGCTCTCGCGAATGGTAACGCGGGTGGTGGAGAAGATGGCGCACAGCTCGCGCTCCGAAGGCAGCTTGTCGCCCGCCTGCAGCGCGCCGCGGGTGATACGCGCCTGAAGCTGATCCTGATCTGCAGGTAGTGGGGCATATCGCCCTGATGTTCTTTCATTTCATCTCGCTATGGCATCGGCCGACATTCCGGCACGCGCTTATTATACATAGCCAGATGAATTTTTTTGTTTCACCGCGCTTTGTCGTTTGACCAGGGAAGGAATTGCCGCCACAATGCCTGCATCTGGTATAGACCAAATAGGTGAATAACATGTCCGATCGTAACTACCTGCTGTTGACCCCCGCCCGTTGACCACGTCGAAAACGGTAAAAGAGGCGATGCTGTTCGACAGCTGCACCTGGGATGAAGATTACAACCTGGGCGTGGTGCAAAGCATCCGCCAGCAGTTGGTGGCGCTGGCGACGCCGTCCGCCGGTTACACCTCGGTGTTGCTGCAGGGCAGCGGCAGTTTTGCGGTGGAAGGCGTGCTGGGGACGGTCATCGGCCCGCAGGACAAGCTGCTGATCGTCAACAACGGCGCCTACGGGGCGCGAATGATCGAAATGGCGCGGCTGATGGACATCGACCATCACGCTTTCGACTGCGGCGAGGTCAATGAGCCGGATTTGGCGGCGATGGAGGCGGTGCTGAAAAGCGATGCGCGCATCAGCCATATCGCCATGGTGCACTGCGAACCACCACCGGCATGCTCAACCCGCTGCAGAAGGTCGCCGGCCTGGCGGCGCGCAACGGCAAGACCTTTATCGTCGACGCCATGAGCAGCTTCGGCGGCATTCCGCTGGATGTGACGCGCTGGGCATCGATTTTCTGATCAGCCCGCCAACAAATGCATTCAGGGCGTGCCGGGCTTCGCTTTCGTCATCGCCCGCCGCAGCGAGCTGGAGAAATGTGCCGCCGTTCACGCTCGCTGTCGTTGGAATCTGTATGCCCAGTGGCGCTGTATGGAAGACCAGGCCGGCAAATGGCGCTTTACGTCACCGACCCACACCGTGCTGGCCTTCGCGCAGGCGCTGAAAGAGCTGGAACAAGAGGGCGGTATTGCCGCGCCCCCGCCGCTATCAGACCAATCAGCGGCGGCTGGTGGCGGGTATGCGCGAGCTGGGCTTTGAGACTCTGCTGGACGATGCGTTGCATTCGCCGATCATCACCGCGTTCTATTCGCCAAAGGCCGACACTTACCGCTTTGCCGAATTTTATCAGCGCCTGAAGCAGCAAGGGTTTGTGATCTATCCCGGCAAAGTGTCGCAGAGCGACTGCTTCCGCATCGGCAACATCGGGGAAATTTATCCGCAGGATATCGAACGTTTGCTGGCGGCCGTTGGGCAGGCGATGTACTGGAATCAATAAGGATTGACCATGAAACAGATCAACGCAGTGATCCTCGACTGGGCCGGCACCACGGTGGACTTCGGCTCCTTTGCGCCACGCAGATTTTTGTCGAGGCATTCAAACAAACCTTCGATATCGACATCAGCCTGGCGGAGGCGCGCATTCCGATGGGGCTGGGTAAATGGCAGCACATCGAGGCGCTGGGCAAGCTGCCGGCGGTCGACGCGCGCTGGCGGCAAAAGCTGGGCCGTTCGATGAGCCATCAGGACATCGACGCGCTGTATCAGGCGTTTATGCCGCTGCAAATCGCCAAAGTGATCGACTTCGCCGATCCCATCGAGGGTGTGCCGCAGGTGATTGCCGGGCTGCGCGAACAGGGCATTAAAATCGGCTCCTGCTCCGGTTATCCGCGTGCGGTGATGGAGGTGCTGGTGCCTGCCGCCGCGCAGCGCGGCTACGCGCCAGATTACTGGGTCGCCACTGACGATCTCGCCGCGGTGGCCGGCCGGGGCCGTGGATGGCGTTGCAGAACGTTATCGCGCTGGGCATCGATGCGGTGGCGCACTGCGTGAAGGGGACGACGCGGTGCCGGGCATTACTGAAGGGTTGAACGCCGGATGTGGAGCGTCGGATTGGCGCTGTCCGGCAATGAGTTTGGCGCGACCTGGCAGGAGTACCGCCAAATGGCGGAAGGTGAGATAGAGCTGCGCCGTACAGCGGCCGCCGATAAGCTGTACGCGGCGGGCGCGCACTATGTGAAGACACGCTGGCGCACTTGCCGGGGGTGATCGCCGACATCAACCGGCGGCTGGCGAACGGCGAGCGGCCGTAACGACCGAGCGCGGGGCATAAAAAAAACCGGGGATAATCCCCGGTTTTTTCGTTTTGAGACGGGGGTAACGGTGAGCCAATTCGACTTCGTCTTCGCTGTCCATCACGGCTTTGTCGGTTTGCTTCATCAGCTGGCTGGTGATGGTGCCTGCCGCCATGGAGCCGTTGACGTTCAGCGCGGTACGGCCCATGTCGATCAGCGGTTCGACCGAGATCAGCAGCGCGACCAGCGTCACCGGCAGGCCCATCGCCGGCAGCACGATCAGCGCGGCGAAGGTAGCGCCGCCGCCCACGCCCGCTACGCCGCGGAGCTGATGGTGACGATGCCGACCAGGGTGGCGATCCACACGGATCCAGCGGGTTGATGCCGACGGTCGGCGCAACCATTACCGCCAGCATCGCCGGGTAGAGGCCCGCACAGCCGTTCTGGCCGATGGTGGCACCGAAAGACGCCGAGAAGCTGGCGATGGATTCCGGCACGCCCAGGCGGCGGGTCTGCGCTTCCACGTTCAATGGAATGCTGGCGGCGCTCGAGCGGCTGGTGAAGGCGAAAGTGATCACCGGCCACACCTTGCGGAAGAACTTCATCGGGTTAACGCCGGTGAAGGCCAGCAGCACAGCGTGCACCACGAACATGATGGCCAGGCCGATATACGAGGCCACCACAAAGCTGCCGAGCTTGACGATGTCGTGAATGTTGGAACCGGCGACCACTTTGGTCATCAGCGCCAGCACGCCGTACGGCGTCAGCTTCATGACCAGACGCACCAGCTTCATCACCCAGGCCTGCAGGGTGTCGATAGCCACCAGTACGCGCTCGCCTTTCGGCTTGTCGTCTTTCAGCAGCTGCAGCGATGCCACGCCGAGGAAGGTGGCGAAAATCACCACGCTAATGATCGACGTCGGGCTGGCCCCGGTCAGATCGGCGAACGGGTTTTTCGGGATGAACGACAGCACCATCTGCGGCACGGTCAGGTCGGCCAGTTTACCCACGTAGTTGGTCTGGATCGCCGTCAGGCGCGCGCCTTTCCTGCGCCCCTGCACCAGGCCTTCGCGTCAGGCCGAACAGGTGGTGACCAGCACGCCTACCAGCGCCGAGATCAGCGTGGTGACACAGCGTGCCGATAGTCAGGACGCTGATTTGCCCAGAGAAGAGGCGTTGTGCAGCTTGGCCACCGCGCTCAGGATCGAGGCGAACACCAGCGGCATGACGATCATTTGCAGCAGCTGCACATAGCCGTTGCCGACGATGTTGAACCAGCTGATGGATTCTTCAGCACCGGGTTGTCGGAGCCGTACCCAGCTGCAGGCCCAGCCGAACACCACGCCGACCACCAGGCCGACCAGCACTTTTTTCGCCAGGCTCCATTGCTTGTGGCGGGTTTGCGCCAACAGCAACAGGAGCGCGACAAACACCAGCACGTTATCACGAGCGGAAGATTCATCCCCAATGTCTCCATAATCTTTCTTATAAAAACGACTACGCATCACGTATGTCGCGATGTAAATATCGTAACAGTTTGCCGAGTGGCCTACTTATATCCAAATGGATTTGATATAGCTTTTTGTGTGTTTTTGTTCGTTTTATATACATGAAGGTGATGGGTTGAGCGGATTTTTGTGATCAGAGTCTGATATTTCTGATTTGCTCGACATAGGATTGCACCGGCAGGGTGAAATCACCTTGCCAAAAGATGGCAAACGCCACCAGGCACAGACACAGCACGCGCTCGAGCTGATTGCCTTTTTGCGAGTTGAGCAGCGGCAGGCGAAAACGCCAGCGGCATGGCCACAGCAGCGGAACGCCGGCGGGAGTGAGCATATCGGCCAGCAGATGGCTGAAGTAACCGATGATCATGGCGTGCAGCGCGTCGGCCGGGATCGGCCAGCTGCGCGGCACGTCCAGCTGGAACAGCGCCATGCCGCCGGCGATCGCCAGCAGGCTGTGGGTGAAGCCGCGGTGGCCGAAGGCGCGGGCGATGGGCAGGGCAATCCAGCGCAGACGCTGGCCCAGTACCGACTTGGGGTGATCGATGTCCGGCAGCAGCGAGGTCAGCAGCGCGCGCGGGTAGATGTGCCACCAGTCGCCGGTAGCCAGCTCTGGCGTCACTTCCGCCTTCTTGGCGAAGATCGCGCAAGCGACAGAGAATATAAGGTGTCCTTCCGCGGTCATGCTGTTGCGATTCCGGCTGGTAAACTGTTAATTTATCCAGTATATGGGAAAATTCCCAGTAGTGGAAGCAGTTACCCTGTAACCAATTGTTTATTTTTCCCGGTTTTACAACGGCTTGTTACGGCAATGCGTAACAATCATCGCTTTTGACGGACGTGAACAAAAAGCGGGCAACGGGCGGTGCGGAACGGAGAGAAATAAGGGCGGTTTTCAGTACGCAGCGGCGGGAGGAAGCGGCGGCCGCGAAGAGCGCTGCGTGGCAGTGACAACGTTTCGCGGACCGTCGCTTTCCCTGCCGCCCAGCATAATAACAACAGCATGCCGATTCAATAATAATGAAACGCTGTTTCGTTTGTTTTGCGGCACGGATCCCTTTTATGGCGCTGAGCGGAAAGCCAGGGCGCCGGTGCCGGCGCCGCAGGTCAGGCAAAGTGGGCGGGGGTGAGCTGTTCCAGGGTCTCCAGCTGGTGGTCTGCCAGCGCCCAGCGCGGATCGTGGCGGTATTCGGCGGCCGGGATCACGATGGCGCATGCGCGCGGCCTTGGTGGCGATCATGCCGTTAAAGGAGTCTTCCAGCGTGATGCAGCGCAGCGGATCGCTGCCCAGCCGTTCGGCGGCGATCAGGTAGACCTCCGGGTGCGGTTTGCTGTACGGCAAGTATTCGGCGGAAACCAGCTGATCGAAGTAGCCCTCAAGATCGAACATCTTCAGCACCTGCTGTTGCATGTGCAGCGGCGAGGCGGAGGCGAGACCGATGTTCAGCCCCTGCTCGCGGCACAGTTCCAGCGCCTGCCGACGCCCGGCAGCAGCGGGCGCGTCTCGTGCACCAGCTCGATGGCGCGTTCGATAATCCGTGCCGACACCTCATCGAGCGAAACCCCTTGCCACGGCATCGCCTGGTACCACATTTTCACCACCAGATCGATGCGCAGCCCCAGGGTGTCCGGCAGTTTGTGGCGATCGGACAGATCCAGACCCAGCGCGCCGAAGATCCAGCTCGGCCTGCAGCCACAGCGGTTCCGAATCGATCAACAAGCCGTCCATATCAAAAATTGCGGTTTCAATGCGTTGCGAATAAGCCATTAGCGGTTAACTCCTGCCGGCGGGTGAATGTGCCCGACACTCTATCATCGCCGACGGCGAGACTAAACTTTGCCTGCGCGTTTGGCTTTTGCCAAAGCGAAGGATATTCCACATCTCGCGCACTTTAGCCACCAGCGTTGGTGTTGGCGCTCGGTAACCTGTTGCAACATGCGCGCATAGTCCAGCACCAACCCCGGCGTCCAGGTCATGCTTTCGCCACGGCTGCGCAGTACCGCCAGCATCCACAGATTGGGATCCAGCACCATAACAGAAAACGGCGCCACAGATGTTTTCTCGCCCAGCACGCCCTCCAGCGCACTGTCGAGCGCGCCGATGACCGTGGTGGAGCAGTTACGCCGGGTCAGGTTGTAAGTCGCATCCTGTCGGTAGCGTAACCAGAATGCGCGCAGCGCCGCCGGGTTATAGCGATAGAACTGAATTTTTTGTCCGGGGGCACCAGGCGGCGATCTCGCCCGACAGGTCGGGCGGAAACGTCCGTCGACGTTGTTCTGTTCGCCGGCATGCAACAACTGGCGGAAATCCTGAACGGAATGGCTGATGTCGTTGAGCGGGTAGTGACTGATATACACATCCGGCGCGAGCGCCAGGCGGCATGGCCGGTGGAGATATTGCCGCCGTTGTCGACCGCCGCGATGTATCGGTCGACGATGTAACGCCGGCGCGGATCTTTAGCCGCACCAATCGGTGTCCAGACA
>NC_052504.1:102279743-102288386 GCF_014356525.2 Nilaparvata lugens
GCGTCAGCCCCAGGCTGAGCAGCACGTCGCAAAACAGCGGATCGTCGGACGCGGGCAGCGTCTGCGCCACCACCAGCAGGCGCGCCTCGGGCGGCAGACTGACCGCCACTTCGCCCTGCAACACGCTCGGGCGGCGCAATGTCCACTGCGTAATACCCAGTTGTTGTAACAGCCAGTCGCGTTTTGATGCCATGCCGATTCCTACCCGTTGTGGTGCGCCATGCCTGCCATGCGCCGCGCTATGCTAACAAACCCGCGCAGCCCGCGCCAACAAACCCGTCGAACATATCGCCACAAAGCTCTATAATCCCCGGTCTCATTTCCAGGAGCCAATATCTGATGTCTGCATTAACCCCCGCCAGTGAAGTCATGCTGCGCCACAGTGATGAATTTATCGAACGCCGCGTGCTGTTTGCCGGCGATCTGCAGGACTCCTGCCGGCCCAATTCGAGCCGCGGACGTGCGCGTCCACACTCAGCAATACCATCACTGGCAGTTACTGAACCGGACGATGGCGATAACGTGCAGTTCGGTTTGACCATCGATCCCGCTTTCGTCGCCAACTGCGATACGCTGGTTTACTACTGGCCGAAGAGCAAGCAGAAGCGCAATTCCAGCTGTGCAACATCCTGGCGCTGCTGCCGGTGGGCGTAGACGTGTTCGTGGTCGGTGAAAACCGCAGCGGCGTGCGCAGCGCCGAGCCAACGCTGGAAGGCCACGTTGCGCTGGTGAAAATCGACAGCGCGCGCCGCTGCGGCCTGTATCACGGCCGTCTGGACGCACAGACCGAATTCGACCTGAACGACTGGTGGGACAGCTATCAGCTGCACGATCTGGAAGTGAAAACGCTGCCGGGCGTGTTCAGCCGCGACGGCCTGGACGTCGGCAGCTCGCTGCTGCTGTCGACGCTGGAAAAACACATGAAAGGCAAGGTGCTGGACATCGGCTGCGGCGCCGGCGTGATGGCCTCGGTGATGGCCAAGCTGTCGCCGAAGGTGAAACTGACCCTCAGCGACGTCAACGCCGCCGCGGTGGAATCCAGCCGCGCGACGCTGGCCGCCAACGGCATCGAAGGCGAAGTGATCGTCAGCAACGTTTACTCCGACATCACCGGCCGTTTCGACATGATCATCTCCAACCCGCCGTTCCACGACGGGCTGCAGACCAGCCTGACCGCCGCTGAAACCCTGATCCGCGGCGCGGTGAAACACCTGCCGATCGGCGCCAGCTGCGCATCGTCGCCAACGCCTTCCTGCCATACCCGGACATTCTGGACGCCACCTTCGGCAGCCACGAGTGCTGGCGCAGAACGGCCGCTTCAAGGTGTATCAGGCCCCGTCGGCCGCCCACCGCGCGCGCCGAAGAAGAAATAATTCGCCGTTGGCGGAAAACGACAGAGCGCGGCCTGAGGCCGCGCTTTTTTTTAGCCGTTGATATAGGCCATCGACTCGGCGCCGTAGCGATCGCCGGCCGCTGCACTCAGCGAAACACCGCTTCGATCGCCGCCAGTTCGGCCGCGCTCAGCGTTATCTCCGCCGCCGCGACGTTCTCTTCCAGATAGCGACGGCGTTTGGTGCCGGGGATCGGCACGATGTGCTCGCCCTGCGCCAACACCCAGGCCAGCGCCAGCTGTGAAGGCTTGACGTCCTTCTGCGCCGCCAGCTCACCCACCTTCTCCACCAGCGCCAGGTTGCGGGCGAAGTTTTCGCCCTGGAAGCGCGGATTGCCGCGGCGGAAATCGTCCTCGGCCAGATCCTCCGGCCGCCGGATAGCGCGGTAAGGAAACCGCGCCCTAACGGGCTGTAAGGCACAAAGCCGATCCCCAGTCGCTCACAGGCGGCCAGCACGCCCTGTTCAGCATCGCGCGTCCACAGCGAATACTCGGTCTGCAACGCCGTGATCGGATGCACCTTGTGCGCCCGCTCCAGCGTGGCGACCGACGCCTCGCTCAGGCCGATATGGCGGATCTTGCCTTCGCGGATCAGAATCCGCCATCGTGCCCACGACGTCTTCGATCGGCACCTGCGGATCGACCCGATGCTGATAATAAAGATCGATCTCCTCTACGCCCAAGCGCCGCAGGCTGCCTTCCACCGAGCGCCGGATATACTCGGGCCGGCTGCTGACGCCGCGCGCCGAAGGATCCGCCGGATCGCGCAGGATGCCGAACTTGGTAGCCAGGAACACCTGTTGCCGTTTGCCCTTGATCGCTTCCCCCCCACTCTTCGTTGGTGTGCGGACCATACATGTCGGCGGTGTCGAGCAGCGTGACGCCCAGCTCCAGCGCCCGGTGCAGCGTGGCGATGGCCTCCTGCCGATCGGCGCCGGTAGAGTAAAGTCGCTCATGCCCATGCATCCCAGCCCCAGGGCGGAGACGACGGGACCGTGGGAACCCAGTTTACGTTGTTGCATTGTGCAGCCCTCATGCGATGACGGATAACGCAGCAAAGTCTGGTTGTTTACGCTACAAAGATAAATAATGCAGATCGCACATCACTGTTCAAAAATCACCAACAATCCGGAGTGGACATGGATCAGGTTCAAGCCATGCGCATTTTTACCCGCATCGTCGAACTGGGCAGCTTCAGCCGGGCGGCCGAGCGCCTGCAGCTGCCGCGCGCCACGTCAGCAAGCGCTGAAACGGCTGGAGCAGCGGCTGGGCGTGCGCCTGCTGATCCGCACCACCCGCCAGGTACAGGTGACCAGCGAAGGCAGCCTTTACTATCAACGCTGCGTACAGCTGCTGGGGGCGCTTGAGGAAGCGGACACGCTGTTCAGCCACCTAAGCTGCAGCCATCCGGCAAGGTGCGTATCGACATGCCCCATTCGCTCGCGCCAGATCGTCATTCCGGCGCTGGGCGACTTTTACCGGCGCTATCCCGACATCACGCTGGCGCTGGGTGCCAACGACACCCACGTCGATCTGTTGCGCGAAGGCGTAGACTGCGTGCTGCGCGCCTGGGAAACCGAAGACGACAGCCTGGTGGCGCGGCGCATCGCCCAGCTGCCGCAGATCACCTGCGCTTCCCCCTTACCTGCAGGCCAGCGGCACGCCGCTCGACATCGATAGCCTGGCGCCGCACCGCGCGGTAGGGTATTTTTCCCTGGCCAGCAACCGCGATTATCCGCTGGAATTCTGCCGTGGCGGCAAGGTGGAACTGCGCGAACTCCCTGCCCGCTGAGCGTCAGCGGCGCCGACGCTTACATCGCCGGCGCGCGTGCCGGCATGGGGTTGATTCAGGCGGCGCGCTATTCACTTGCTCCCTGGCTGGAACGGGGCGAACTGGTGGAAGTGTTGGCGGACACGCCGCCTCCGCCGATGCCGATTTACATCATGTATCCGCCCGGCCGTTTCCTGGCGCCACGGGTCAGGTGTTGATTGATTGGCTGATTTGGCTGTTTGACCAGCAGAAAGCGGCGATATGGCTGTTTTTCCAGCAAACGCCCGCAAAGCGGGGAAATAACTGTTGACGTGCCCGCCAAAATCTCTAGAATTCGCCTCCGTGGTAACGTTACTCCGGTAATGTTTCTGGTACTGATGATCTCTCCGGTAGTTCCTTCGAAAAAATCCCAACGCATTGATGATAAACACGCCTAAGCGTGGTTTTGGCGTTTACGCGAAGCTGAAGTTGAGGCTGATTGCCGCCAGGCCGCCCGCCAGCGCCATGCAGGAAGGCAGCAGCAGATAGTGACGCAGCCGGTCTGTTGAACAGCATCACCAGCGTCGCCAGCATCGCTATCACAATCAGGGTGCGCAGCTGCATCATATTCAGATCGATCAAGGCCAGCAGCGGCATCAGCGCGCACGGCAGCAAAACGCCCCCGCGCTGGCCAGGCGATCGCCGAGGCACCAGCTGACGCCCCACAGTCCACACGCGGCAATCATGGCGGTGAGCATGATAACCCCCCTTTAAGTGATAATGATAACCAATATCATATAACACTTTTTTGGCCGCCGCATCATTTTCACTGCGGTGACCAAACCCAGATGACACCAGCATGAAAAATGATAATTTGACATAAGAAAATTCCTATCCTGTTTGCATGATAATAATCACAATCATCAACATGCAACTTCCGTGATATTTCGCGCCGAGGGAATGCTTCTCAACCTTAATTATTCGACAGAACGACTTTGCAAAGAGTGACCTCCGTATGAACGCCCGTTCTTATCAGGAATTACTGAACAGCAAGCAGCGCCTGGCATTATTTCTTTTTCTGGTTGATGCCGCCTCTTCCGTATTTACGTTATTGTTCCCTTTTAGGGATACGCCCTCATTTACCCTACCTTTATTATGTATACCGCTATTTTGTCTGGCGGCGGCGCTATTCTCCCTGCAAACGCCGCGGAAATACCTGTGTAAACTCACCTGTTCGCCAGCGTACTCGGCCTGCTGTGGGCCGCCCATATTTACGTTAAAAGTCAATATTGCCTACCGAATAACCAAGATTTTTTATTAATTAGTTTGTTCAGCATCTTTTTTATCAGCGCTATTTCTCTGACGGATAACTTTACCGCCTTTTGTTTACACGCCGTGCCTTCCGCATGGTGATCCTGGCTTTAGACGGTATGCATAATACCCTGCGGATATATTCACCACGCTATTACCTATTATCGCTTTCTCCATCCACCACCTGATGTTGAAAACGCAGTGAAATCTTTACCCCACGCGCTGGTGGCCAACCTGTATAACGAACGGGACAATTCAATATTTAAGCATGCTCGATCCCCTGACCGGTCTTTATAACCGCCGCGGGCTGGAGATAAGATCAACATGCTGCTGGAACCGCAAACCGGCCGCCACTACGTGCTGCTGCTGGATATCGACCACTTCAAGGTCTACAACGACAGCTACGGCCACGCGATGGGCGACCGGGCGCTGGTGCAGGTGGCGATCGCCATCCGCGATGCGGTACGTTCACGCGACATCGTGGTGCGCTACGGCGGGGAAGAGTTTTGGTGCTGCTAACCACGTGCACGAAGGCTACGCGGCGCAGCTGGCCGAACGGTTGGCGCCAACGGGTGGCGGAACTGACATCCCACACGCGCCAGCCCGCAGCACAGCGGCACGCTGACGCTCAGCGCCGGCATCTCCGCGCTGGAAAAGCTGGACGTCGAATCGGCGATCGGCGCGGCCGACGCCGCGCTCTATCTGGCGAAGCACAGCGGCCGCAACAATATCCAGCTGGCGCAAAACGTCCAGCCCGCCCTGCTGCAGCCGCAGGAGTAACAGGTTCGCTAATCGACTTCCCAATCGCCTTGCCCTCCAGCCGCGCGTTCGATCGCCGCCAGGAACAGCTTCCCTTGGGGGAGAGATGACGTCGGCTGGGGTAGACGGCGCAGATCGGCGGCCCCGGGCGACAATAGCGCTCCAGCACCGGCACCAGCGTGCCGGCCGCAATCTGCTCGCCGACCAGAAACCCCCCCATGGCACAGGCCGGCTCCGGCGACGGCCGCATCCCGCAAGGCCTCGACGTTGTTGAAACGCATCCGGCGCGCACCGGCTGTTCGTGCAGTTGGCCGTTGACCAAATAGCGCCAGGGGCCGGCAGCCCCTGATGGCTGAAGACCAGCGTCTCGTGATCGCCCAACGCCTCCGGTTTTGCAGGCGTACCGTGCCGCGCCAGATAATCCGGCGCCGCGCGGTGATCAGGCGATGCGGCGCGAGCACCCGCCGCACCACCGGCTGTCGTCGCTGCGCCGACGCGGACAGCCACGTCGATGCCGTCGCGCGCACAGATCGCTGTACTCATCGGAGAAGCTGACGTCGGCGTCCACCTCCGGCCACTGCGCCAAAAACTCCCTCAGAATCGGCAGGATATGCAATCGCCCCAACGAACCGGCAAATCCAGCCGCAGCCGCCCGCGCGGCGTTTGCCGCCGCGTATTCAGCGCCGTTTCCGCCTCTTCGGCCTGCGACAGGATGCGCTGCGCATACTCGTAAAACACCGCGCCGTCTTCGGTCAGGCTGACGCTGCGCGTGGTGCGCTGCAGCAGCCGGGTGGCCAATCGCTCCTCCAATCGTTCACACATTTGCCCGCCGCCGATCGGGAAATGCCCAGCCTCTCGGCCGCCAGCGTGAAACTGCAGGCGTCGGCGACGCGAATGAACACCAGCAGTCGGTCAGTTATCCAACGGCATAGACGGTAAATTAGCCACGATATGTCCCAATGTTGCGCATTAAGGCCAGTTTATCAGCCATTTTGGCGCGGATACACTGAGGCTCTTCATCTGTTGGGGATCATTATGAGTGCCTTACACGCCGGCGGCGGCGCAAAACCCTGGCTGGCGACTTTCGCTATCGCCCTGTCCACCTTTACCGTCGTCACGGCAGAAATGCTGCCCGTCGGGCTGCTGACTCCGATCGTCAGTACCCTGAACGCGACGATCGGCCGCGCCGGGCTGCTGATTTCCCTGCCCGCCCTGTTTGCCGCGCTGTTCGCCCCGCTGGTGGTGCTGGGCGCCGGCGCACGGATCGCCGCAGCTGCTGATCGCCTTTCTGCTGCTGCTGATCGCCGCCAACCTGCTGGCCGCCGCCGCCACCTCCATGGCGCTGCTGTTCGCTGCGCGCATCCTGCGGGCTTTGCATCGGCGCATCTGGGCCATCGCGGGTGGGTTGGCGGAACGTCTGGTGCCGCCGGCCTCCGTCGGATTGGCGCTGTCCGTCATCTTCGGCGGCGTAGCGGCGGCCTCGGTGTTCGGCGTGCCGCTCGGGGTATTCCTCGGCGAAGCACTGGGCTGGCGCATGGCGTTTCTGCCGTCGCCGTCCTGGCGGCGCTGACCCTGCTCCTGCTGCTGTGCGTGCTGCCGCCGCTGCCGGTCACGCAGGCGATAAGCTGGCGGTCGTTCACCGTGCAGCGCGCGAATCGTCGGCTGATGACCGGGCTGCTGCTGACGTTTCTGCTGGTCCGCCGGCCACTTTATGGCTTACACCTTGTCCGCCCGCTGCTGCAGACGGTCGCCGGCATCGAGGGCCGCTGGGGGGTCCGCTACTGTTCGCCTACGGCGTCGCCGTATCGTCGGGAATTTCATCGCCGCCAGGCCGCCGCCAAACGGCTGCGCCGCACCCTGGCGCTGATCGCCCTCGGGCTGGCGCTCGCCGTCCTGCTGCTGCCGCTGCTGGGCCACGCACCGCTGAGCGGTGGCGCCTTCTCCTGCTGTGGGGCATCGCCTACGGCGGCGTTTCCGTTTCGCTGATGGCGTGGATGCTCAAGGCGGCCCCGGCCGGGTCGAGTTTGCCTCTCGCTGATATCGCGCTGTTTATCTGGCGATTTCCTGCGTTTCACTGGCGGGCGGGCTGGTGTGTTGACGCCGGAGGTTTGACGATAAACGGCGTGCTGTCCGGCATGGTGCTGCTGCTGGCGTTGGCGATCCTGATGCGAACGCGCCCGCAGGCGCTGACAACGGCGGCGAAGGCCGATTCGCCGCCGGGTTGAATCAGGCGCGGCGCTGCCGCAGGCCGTAAACCAGCACCACTGCGAAGCACAGCAGCGGCAGCAGATAAGAGAGCGCGGTGCTGTAACGATCGGCCAGCGCCCCCATAAAGTACGGCATGATGGCGCCGCCGACGATCGCCATGATCATAAAGGAGCTGGCGCGCTTGGTGTGTTTACCCAGGTTTTTCACCCCCAGGGCGAAAATGGTCGGGAACATGATCGACATAAAGAAGAACACCGCGATCAGCGCCACCACCGACACGCCGTCGATGCTCAGCATCACACGCCGCACAGCGCGATGTGATCCGCATAGGCCGCCAACAGCGTCGCCGGTTTCACTCCGCCCCATCAACCAGGTGCTGAAGAAGCGCCCGACCATAAAGCAGATCATGGCGATCGACAGCAGGTAAGAGGCGCTCTGGTTAGACACCTCGCGCCAGTGTTCGTGGCATAGTTGATGAAAAACGCCCCTACGCCCACCTGCGCCGCCACGTAAAAGAACTGCGTGATAACCCCGCCGACGAATGCGGAGCTGCCACAATCCCTGCGCTATCACGCCGTGCACCGGTTTTTCCTCTTCGCGGATCGCCGGCAGCCGGGTGCGGCTGAACAACAGCGCGATCAGCAGCACCAGCACGGCGATCGCCACATAGGTCATCTTCACCGCGCTCTGATCGCCGCCGCCGGCGGACTGGCTGGCGGAGAAGAACAGCGTGCCGCCGATCAACGGGCCGATAAACTGCCCGAGCCGTTGAACGACTGGGCCAGTTGAGCCGCCGTTCGGCGCCCTGCGCGTCGCCCAGCACCGTGGCGTACGGGTTGGCGGCCGTTCCAGGCAGCCCAAACCGCTGGCGATAACGAACAGCGCAAACAGGAACAGCCGAAGCTGTTGGCCGACGCCGCCGGCACGAACAGCAGCGCCCCCAGCGCATACAGGCAAAGCCCGACCAGAATGCCCGCCTTATAGCCCTTGCGGTCCATAAAGTATCCGGCGGGCAGCGCCACCAGGAAATAGGCGCCGACAAATAAGCCGCCTGCAACAGCCCCGACTGGCCTTGGTAACGTGCAACGTCTCCTGAAAAGTTTGTTTAATACGTCCAGCAGGCCATAGGACAGCCCCCACATGGAAGAACAGGCTGGTGACCAGGATAAAGGCCCAGCGCAGATTGGCGGTCACGGCGACGCCCGGCTGCGCGGAGGCCGCACTT
>NC_052505.1:0-51765 GCF_014356525.2 Nilaparvata lugens
ATAGTTTGGTATGATCTATTTGAGCCTTGAATGGCGTAGGAACAGAATTTTAAATTTTATGTAAATTTGGAAATCGGAAATGAAAATTGTAAAAATGAGAGAGGAGAACCACCACTCGCCTGCCAACTACCACCATGAGAGGTCACCAAAAATTATAGAGCGAATACCTTACTGTACCTTTTAATAATTTGAAGTTGAATTGAATTACTAAATTTTCTCATAAGACTTTGTGATGCTAATGTAAAGCAAAAGTCATTTTTGAATATTTTTATAACCCCTTGGAAGAGACGACTCCGGCTACAATAATCCAGGACCACCAGGAGTTTGAGTCGACACCAGCAGCTCATAGAAAATTCCGGCACGTGAGTGAAAAATATTGAAATAGTGATAGGGCGCCCTCAGTGCTTTGAAATTAAATAAGAATCAAAGCTAGCTCGTCGAAAGGGTTTTTTATAAATTAAGAATTTGGTAAAAATACTTGCGCAAGTAAAGATAGTATGAAAGGTATTTTATTAGATAGTAACGAATCAGTCCATATATCAAATGATCCATCAATCAAAGAATACTGAGATCTAGGCTGTTAATACATTATTTATATGATCATTAATTTCTACAATGTAATCTGTGATAATTTAATGTAGCTCTGATTCACTAGATGAATTGATTTATCTATTTCATCAGGTTCCGAATCTTGCACCCTGAGATAAAAAATATATTTATTACAAAGGAATCTATTAGAAACTATAGAATTTAATATATATATATTTTGATTACTAGTTTGTCAATTTATCATGCTGACTTAAGAAATTTAGATTCTAAATAGAATCGTCCAAGTTGACAAGTATCAGCAAGCTGATATCGAAGCTGCATGCAAATAAATGCATATGATCATAAAATGAAAGCACATGGTAGCGTTCCGTGCTATAGAACTTAAAGAATAGTATTGGCCTGTGATATTTTATTGATTTCGATTATTGTTTTGTCTTATATTATATATTTCTGTCACTCTATATATTTTTGCTCTGATTTATTTTTGAGATATTTGTTAATATATGTATCAAATTTTTTATGGTGTATGATTTTTTTCTTATTCCTCTATACTGTAGGCTATGAGCTTCATATATATATATTTTTAATAAATTATCAGTATTATTGTGGAAGCTCATATCTGGGCCTATAAAGATTTTTATGAGACTATATCCTAGTAAAGACCACGACCTGATTTTCATAATTATTAAAATATTTTCATGCTCTACCGATTGATGCCAAGCAGGAGCCTAATCGTTATTTAATAATAAAAAATAACGTGATAAATGATAATTACAGGGTTGTGAGTTCTGCTTTGGAATAGCTTGATTAATAGACAGATTATTATAGATTAATGTAATTAAATGATGATTATTATAATAGAGATCAACGTTGGATTACCCCTGATCACAATCTGGTCATGACCATTAATTTTCACTATAATTTATATCACTCATGAATCGTAGATGGGGCTTCAATATATTTACTAGAAGAACAACACATGCAACTCTGTTTTCCTTTTTCCTTGGTTCACAAATAATTATTCTTCTGCCATGTGCTGGATTTTCTGGCCTCCAAGTAGAACGTGTTGCTGGTATATTACTCTGCGATTCATGTAGATTCAATCGGGTATTTTACGTTAATTATTATTTCCACAAACAAAAGGAACTTTACAATTAACATTTGAATTCACAAATGAACAGTTAAAAAAATTTACATAAAATTTGTCAACAAAAATGTAAGTTTACTCAAAACGTGTGACTAGGGCAGGTCAGTGCTAGAGCAGAAACATCTTCTTCCTCGAATTGAATTCACAATTCTATGAATCTCTCTGTTTCTAATTTGCATAGGATGATTGCTATTGGTTGTAGCTGAGTGACGTAGTGCACACGTCATATTTTTATGAAAAATGGTTCCTTTGTTGACATTCAATTCCCTGACTTACAAGACGAATAAATACATTAAAACATGAATATAGTTCAATAGTTTCAAAATACAGTTCAATTCCAACAGTGTAGGTGAATTAATAATACATAAAATTACAATAACAGAGATCTCAACATTCTGTGTTGCATCTCAACAATTTTGGTATCCCTTTCTTTGTCCTCTGATTGGTTGTTTGTGCAAAGAGGAATCTAGCAAGATCGCTTCTATTCAATATTTATTTGTTGATAATCCAAACAATGAATTTAATGAATTAAATAATATCGTTTGTCAATGTAGACTTACATACAAAGAGTATTTGTAACTTTTTGCTATTATTGTAGCCTACATCAGAATACTATATCTCTTTTATAATTTGTTTTTTCAAAAATAAACTCATTTATTGTGCTAATGATTTGATTAGCTTATTATTATAGATTCCTTTTTTCCTACACAATAACGAAAAATAATAATTCACAAATAAACATGCCATCACATTATATTATACGATAAGCAGGTCTGAATGATCTCAACTTTATATTAGTGTTCTAAGCATTCGAACGTTTTAGGTTAGGTTTAACACAACATTCCCTCAACCTATAGTTGTGATTTCTATATAATAATATCATAATTAATAGAATAAATAATAAAATAAGTGAAATGAACTCAATTGGTTCACTGGAAGAGACTGATATATTTCGAGATTGTTTGCTGCCTCTGCCTTGATTTTCATAATATGATTCAAAGAACTAGTTTTTTAAGTAGCCACTGAAATGAATCGTCACATAGCCCTCCTAGGTTAAGTCAGTGAGTTACTGTGAGTTAAGTGCAAAAAGCTCGCTGGATTAATCTATCCAAATTGAAAGATTTGTTATCTAATACCTGACCTTAGATCACATGACAATAGTGATTTACAAATACAATTGAGCGATTACAGGGTTAATAATCCTGATCTCAAATCATATGCCACTCGGTTTACAGCTCAGAGGTGTAACATTAGACAACGAGAATAACAACTGTACGACTATACCGAAGAAACTGATATGGGGGAAAAATACGAAAAGTATTATAAGCTAGATTAACGGTTAGTCTGAGAGAATCAATGACTGGCAATGATAATGATAATAATCAGATGGCGATAAGAGAAGTTTGTAATTGTATAGAAAAGGCAGCTAGCTCATCATTCGTCCACGGTCAAGGTCATGCTAACTTTAAACAACGTTGGTTCGATAATGAATGTAAAAGAGCACGAGATAAGATGTTTGGACTTTTAAATTTATTCAGGAAATCTAATACCGCTACAGTGAAGAATTTGTATATTGAAGAGAGAAACATTTACAGGAAATTATGCAAAACCAAACGAGAAACATATCATGCGAATATTTATGAAGAGTTAAACAATGCCAATGATACGAAAAGATTCTGGAAAGCGATAAGATCCTTTAAAAAACCAGCTAGGCGAATGACTAATAGTATAAGCTCGGATGATTGGGTGAAACATTTTAAAAATTTATTGAATCCACAAATTAATGCTGAGCCCGTGCTGTACGCAGAGCCGTTGATTCTCAATGATATCCTGGACCGTGAATTTGAGCTGGAAGAGTTGAAAGTTGTCTTGCGAAAAGCGAAAAATAATAAAGCAGCGGGTCAAGATGGAATACCCTTTGAATTTTTTAAGAATGGTACTGATGAACTGTTGAGGAGAATAACAAAAATTTTTAATAACATCTTCAGAACGGCAAACATTCCTGATTCATTTCAAAGATCGATAGTCTTCCCTCTACATAAAAAAGGAGATGTGAATCAAGCTATAAATTTTAGAGGGATAGCTTTCATAGACGCCATAGCTAAACTTTTCGCAGGAAACTTATTGATGAGGCTAGAGAAGTGGGTACACACGAATAAAATATTGAACGAATATCAGGCCGGCTTCAGAAAGGGATACTCTACAATAGACAACATATTCAATCTACTATCGATAGCCAACTTGAAAATTAGTCGAAAGCGAGGTAAACTCTTCTGTTTCTACGTCGACTTTTCAGCCGCGTTCGACACGGTAGACAGGCGAGCACTTTTCTACAAGCTCTCATGCATGGGGATATCATCGAAGCTCATAAATGCTATTAGAAATATTTATTGCGGAAATAATGGAACCTTTGCACGAGTATGGAGTAAGAATGGGCTTACGGAAGAGTTCAGTGCAGGAGTAGGCTTAAAACAGGGCTGTCAAATGAGCCCGCTTCTATTCTCTCTTTTTTTGAATGATTTGGAGGGAGAATTGGGAGGAGGAGCACGAATAGGTAATATTCGAATAAAACTGCTCATGTACGCGGACGATATCGTGTTACTTGCTGAATCGGAAAGAGAACTCCAAGATATGATTTCCAGTTTAGAAGTTTACTGCAAGCGGTGGAATCTGAGAGTGAACTTGAATAAGTCAAAAGTTATGGTTTTTAAAAAAGGTGGAAGAGAAGGAAGACAGGAAAAGTGGTATTTCGAGGGAAATAGGATAGAGAAGGTGAATGAATATAGGTACTTGGGAGTATAAATCACACCGTCGCTTATTATGACCCCACATCTTGAAGAAAAACTTAGTAGTGCTAAAGCAGGTCTAAATGCTGGCTGGGAGCAGTTGATAAACAATAAGAGGGTTCCATTATCAGCCAAATGGATTTTATATAGGACTGTGTCAAGGGCAATAATGGTATACGGTGCTCAGGTGTGGGGATACAGAAGGTATGAGCAGGTGGAGAAATTATGGCGTTTTTTCATTAAGAGAATGTTTAATCTGCCCTACAATACACCGAGTTATATTTTATTTTTGGAAACTGGAGAGCCGCCACTCTTTGATTACACACTCCGATTGCACTTTAACTATATAAATAAGGTCATGACAATGCAAGATTGGCGCTTGCCAAAATTATTGGCAATGGAAGTTGTTGAAAGTAAAGTATTTTGGTACAAGAGCTGGCTTGATATGGCGCAAGGACTGAGTGCTGATGTTGATCTGAGTCTGAACAATTTGCTCAACTGGAAAGATGAACTTAATAAGCTTTGGAAGTTGAGTAAGTTGAAAAATATGGGAGAGTTCAGAAGTGCAGCAAACACAGCCAGATTCCACACAATTTACAAAAAGCTTGTAAGTGTGAATTTGCTAGATAACGGTTATCTGAAGGAGGAATATACACTGCCAGACATCAGTTGGATAATGAAAGTGAGAGGGGAAATGCTCTACCTGAATGACAGACCATGGACCGAAGGAAGAAGTGGAATATGCTCACTGTGTAACTCGGGCGAAAGAGAAGATACGTTTCATTTTGTAGCAAGGTGTCTAGTCTTAGGAGAGTGGAGACGAGAGTGGCTGGGTAGTTCAACTCTATCTGAGAATGAGTATTTAGAAGTTGTTAATGGAGGAAATTGGAAAGGGCTAGTCGAGTTTTGTAAAAGAGCTTGAAAGTATCGATGGTTCTTGATAGAGAATTTTAACTATTGAAATTGAAATAAAATAAAATATATTGTTTTGAAAATTGTTAGTATTTGGTATATGATAAAAATTCGCGCGTATTTTGTAGCTGTAATCTGTAGCTTTAATTAATGTGTGTAATAATGTTCAGCGTTCATCTTTTCAGTCAATACTTTGGTTGTAGTCTTATATATCTGTGGATCTTGACAAAATTATAAAATGAAAGCTCATCCTCGATAATGTTTGCTTCACATTGTACAACTCACCTAAACGTTTATTTACAAAATTATGGTTAAGAAAAAACGGTTCAAATTTTGATCCTATTAAAATGAAAAAAAAAAATAAAATTATTTACTCATGTATAATGACCTATTATGTACTCATGTATTTTGTCCATAATGTTAATCTAAGTTTGAATGTTCAATTTATCTACAATAATTTTGTTGAAAAATAACTCAACTCGAGCTGACGGCGAAAGCCAAGCTTTGTATGCTAGAATAATACTGTGTAATATTGTATTGTTATGAATAAGTGAAAAAATAAAGCATTATTATTATTATTATTATTATTAATCCTGATCTCAACAAAAAGGTATCTATAAATGGTTCACAGACTCATTTATGACAAAAGAAGTGGTTAGGCTTTGCCCTTCCAGAATGTGAGAAGATTCAATACTGAGAACATATCAGATTGATCTCTTTTACAAAGGTGGGTGTAAACAATCCTTGGATATGTTCACCTCATACACATAATTTGGCATTATGCCGACAATAATTATAATGTGGTACTGGAAATCATTCACAGTCCAACCATTCATAATTTAACGATATGACTGGTATCTCCAGACAATATCAAGTAGTTGACTCAACGGTCATGCTCTGGTATGAGCAATTCGTTTATATAATTGTTTGTTGCATTGGTACAGGTTGGTCTTAACTCACTAACAATAATGATTCGATTCGATGATTAGAATTCAGGGGCTAGTGTTAACTTATCCGGCAGGTAACTAATGGTCGCAACTTTCCGATTTATTAATAGCATTTTAGCAGTTATCAGCAAAGTTTTGATATACCTTCAAGCCTTGTTCAGTGTCTAAATTTATTATCACACTGAATAAATTGCAGTAAAACTGTTCACAACATAATACAATGAATAAATGCTTTATCATAATTTCAGTTACAGTTGTTGACATTTTTAAATAATATAATAGCTAGTACACTTTATTACAATAGGACTCTAACTGAATTTTTTGTTTGAAGAAGGTTAACAATTCGAAGATAGGTACCTAATATTGGTACCTAATAATAACCTTATATACTATATGATGCTATAGTATATTATAAATTTTCACGGTGTAATATTAATCTTCCCAGTCAGCACACAGACGTATATAATATGTCAAATTTATGTATAAGCCAATGTCAATCAAAGTAAATAATATGTATAACATTGATATTGAATACGTCCCATTACATATAAATGTCCCGACTATTCATGTATACTATACGTATTTCTTGATACATATATATATATATATATATATATATATATGTATTTCTTGATACGTATAATATACATATCTCTTGATACGTATTTCTTGATACGTATATATACGTATTTCTTGATATGTATACTAAACGTATTTCTTGATACATATGCTATACATATTTCTTGAAATGTATACTAAACATATTTCTTGATACGTATTGTGATGAATCTTTTGAATAAACCTCATGAGAAGAGAGAAAAATTGTGATTACCCTTTTAAAATGAAAGAATTTGCTAAAGGAATAGTTGGCGACCAAGGGATAAAGCTTCCTTATCAGTAACTGTATATCAGATAAGAGTACCGTTCTGTACTGCATATTTTCTAGAGAATTATTCAATGAAATTATAATTATTCTGCAAATTGAGCACGAACCATTTATGAATTGATCATTGAATTTTGAGGTTACACTTTATTTACTATTAACCAGATGTTTTTGAAGCAGCTCAAACACAGCTGACTGATTCAACATATTGTAAAATGTCATGCCAGAATTCATGCAAGCTATAATATTATTTCCAAAAAGTAAAAACTATCAATAAAGGACCAAGAATTTCGAATAAAAGATAAAATATATGTATTATTGTTGAAACTATTTATTATTTAAGAAATTGTATTATAATATCAAGTATTATTGTAACTAACTAGGTCATAGCATGAACATTATATTTCTGATAAGAGCAGCAGAAATTAATTATAACAGTCTCAAACATAATAAAAATTGTATAAGAATATTAAATTATTAATTATTGTTTCAACTGAACCACATGGTGATTGAATCTCTTTGGCAAGTCTAAGCCAATCATAGTGCATAGAAATAGCACTAAAAGGGTGATCGTTTGAAAACAACATAATATGTTAATCTGATATCAGACAACAAACCTGCCTTATCATATATGCTAGCACATGTATATTGTATAGAGGAACTCTATCTAGAGAATCAAGTAGTTTGAAGAATTATACAAATCAAAATATTATTGTGATTAAAGGATTATTTTTTACTGCTTGCCACTGACGTCAAGTCTACGTCACAATCGTTCTACCAATGGCAAATTTTCATGCAAATTAATTACACCGAGATTCTCAGAAAGAAAGGCTCTAGCCAAGAAGCTTAGAGAGAGACTTCACTTCCCCTTTGAAATCCTCACTGTTAAGACCTTGTTAACCCTTGACTGCCGGACGATTATGCGAGTAAAACGCATGGGAGTGACTAGCGCTACTGTCTGAGTACTGCCAGCCGTATTTGCGTACTGCATGTCCAGAAATGCCACGCCAAAATCACTGATTTTGCAGACATCTGATAGAAAATCTGTAACTTCTTCATATTGATAGTAGATATGTGATTCTCATATCATTTTTTTCATAATTTCATATTCTTGATCATTATGCCAGTAGTGATCTTGAAATTCCATAATATATTCACATTTTCTAAGTTGGAAAAAAATTTATTTAATTTTTTTTTTTTTTCAACTTTGAAACGTTATATTGATGTTATGAAATTTCTCAAAGTAAATAACAAATATATGAAATGAATCAGCTTTTTTTGATGAATAAACCCTGAAAATCTCATTGAAATCTGTTCAATAACAATAATTCGAGACTTTTTTTAGTTAACCCTTGTAAAATTGCCAATTTGACATTAGCTTCAGACTTGGGCTTAATTATCAGTACCCACCCAATTAATTTTGGGACCTTTCCAAGTATGTTATATTTGTTGCTGGGTAATTGTAGCCTATCATTAAATATATTGTGTGATACACCTAAGTTGCGGGGGGTGTTTCTGAGTGGGGGGGGGGGGTCAATAAGAGGGCCCCTTATTGAGATGATCATATTATGTCAAATATGAGTATGTGCAGCCTCATAACTATAATAACTGTAATACTGCAATGTTATTTGGATTTTATATTCATAAATTTATTTATATTTATTTCAATAGTAATAATGTACATACCGGTAATAATGAAGAAAAGTTCTCACTCAACAAAAAGAATGAAATATGTAAAATCAAATCATTTTGAACTAATGACAGTTCCAACTTAGATGTCCAACTTATTACTTGAATGTACTATTGATTGGTATAATAAAACGAATAAAATAGTATGATAAATGAATATCTGGATTAGAGCTATTTACAACTATATTCATTCACACTTTATTTCACTTAGAAATTGCAACGATGTTGTATGAGACAATCCAAGTGAAGACCTTTTTTGCATTTCACACACTCAGTCCGTGAACGTTTCCGCTTTCCTTCTGGATTCTTTGCTCCACTACATTCACAACAATCTTTTTCCTTCTTATTCTCAATTTTTTCTACTCCAAAACTTGTAGAAGAAACACCACTCTGCATAGCAATTTGATTTTTTTCAGTAAGCCATTCCTGTGCTAAACTTTCAATAACACTTATCTGGAATTGGAGTCTGGACACTGGCTTGTCAGTATTCAATTTGTATAGTACATAGGAATTCAGAGCCATCCTACCAAAAATATTAAAAGCAACTTTCTTCCAGTGTTTTGAAGCCCTTCGTTCATCAAGATACGTGTACAGCATCTGATCTGTGCCATCTATTCCACCCATTCCATGGTTGTATTCGTAGACAATCTGTGGTTTCTTCTTCACTACTATCTTGCCAGACCTTCTAATGCTGTATTGCACGCTTACAGCCCTTGCATCGGTAGAAAGTAGAATAAATTGTGACTTATTAGTTGATTTCTCTCTGAAAGCCATGAGCAGGAGTGGTCCTTTTCTCACATAGACCTTTTTACCGACAGGATACTTGCCAAGCAACTGTTTTGGTATACCCTTCCTACCTAATCTTACCGTCCCAGTGACAAAGGTATTTTCTGAATAGAGGAACCTGGCTAGTTTTTTAGATGTAAAAAAATTGTCCAAATATATATGGTATCCCTTATTCATAAGATTACTCATTTCTAGCAATTTCTTCACTACTGAAAATCCCAATCCATAATTTGCTGTATCTTCATTTCTTTCTTCATACTTAGAGCCTCGATAACAATAAAATTGATAGCAGTAATTGTTTGTGGAGTCGCTAAGAACCCAAAGTTTTATGCCCCAACGATGATGTTTTTTCTTCGGGATGTACTGCGTGAGAGCAATCCTTTTTTTAGTGCCTACCAACGACTCATCAACTGACAACTTCTTGTAGGGGACGTAGTATAAACGAAAAAGCCGATTAGCATGGTCAATGAGAGGTTGGAATCTTCCACATGGATCGTAGTTTGGGGTGCCACGAGCAGCAAGGGTAGTCGAATCAACAATGTGAAAAAATTTTAGCAGAATTTGAAAACGATTTCTGGTAAACATTTGCTGGATCCACTGACTACTTTGGGAGGAGGAAGTAAACCAGTAACTTTCAATTGATGGCTTTCGACAGATGCCCATATTCATAATCACTGAGATAAACCCCTTCATTTCGGCCAAAGTAACATTGCTCCAATCACGTAGTCGACTTTTTGGTGGAATGGCCCCACATGAGTTCAAAAATTGTTGGGCATATCTATTTGTCTCTTGCACAAAAGTGTTCAACAATGTCAGGGAAAAAAATAAATTGAAATATTCAATTGGAGAGGAATTTCGTGGGGGACAATGTTTGGGTCCCGATTGTTCACCAAACATGAAGGAATGTACATGGCCCACATCTTCTCCATCATTTATCTCCTCCCAATCACTGCTATCAGGACTAGCTTGCCGTTGTCTGAGTGTGGGTCTAGTTCTACCCCTGTCACCCACTAATCTTTGCCTTACCCTCCTATTCACTACTTCTTCAGGTGCAGAATCTTCATCTGAACTACTATCATTAGGAGATGACTCACGTCTATTTTGAATGTGAGGGTTCTGTAACCCTGAAGTTCCTGGTTGAGATCCTCTACTTTCTACCCCGGAATATAGTCCGGATCATCATCTGTATCATCTAAAAAGTCCACTCCACTGATGTCAGAAGATGAGGTTGAGCTATCATGCAATGAACTATCATCACAATCTACAAACTGGACACCTGACTGGCACAATCTGGAAACTAAAGTTCCTTCACTAACTGGAGAACGTCCACGTTTTTTGAGTTCATATTGAAGGAAAAAAAACAACTGATAAAACAATCCTCACACACTATAGATGCTGTACCAATGAAAATAATAACCTCACTGTGTTTACTAACACTGTTTAGAAAGCACTGTTTAGAAAGGAAAAAAAACAACTGATAAAACAATCCTCACACACTATAGATGCTGTACCAATGAAAATAATAACCTCACTGTGTTTACTAACACTGTTTAGAAAGCACTGTTTAGAAAGGAAAAAAAACAACTGATGAAACAATCCTCACACACTATAGATGCTGTACCAATGAAAATAATAACCTCACTGTGTCTACTAACACTGTTTAGAAAGCATTCTTGATATCAGCTGTTTCATTATGTCAGCCAAAGCTAACATGATTATGTGAACAAACAGTTGAATTGATGAAATTCAAAGCAAAATACTTGCTGAACAGTAAATGAAATCTCATTATTTATTTTTTTTTTCATGTATAGAAATTATTTCTCTTTATTTTGATACAAAAAACGTGAAAATAGAGAGAAAATTCACTTCATGATAAATAAAAAACTTGAATGCCGATTAGATCGGCGCGCGGCATTTCTCGCACTCATACCCATTGGCGATGAAATCGGCTCTTGGCATTTCTAGCATGAAAAGGCACAGCCGATGAGATCGGCTTCTGGCAGTCCTAGCTTATAATAGAACAGCCGATTATATCGGCTCTTGGCAGTCAAAGGGTTAAAGTTGCCAGACCTATTTGTAAAATTTTTGTTCGATTTTATTTGTTTTATTTGTGAGCCAATATTTTAGGCCATTCTATTTGTTATTCGTAAATCTATTTTCATCAATCGATAAATCAAAAGTTTGAAGTTAAATTATCACTTAATTAATTTGGTGAAGGAGATATTAAATTAAAATTCCCCACGTGCCAAGACCGAAGCTTGGACCCGCTACCGATCAAACAATTTTGATCTAAAGAAGAAAACCACAACCGCCAAGGAATTCCACGTGAGTTGTAAAATTTGAAGGGGCCCCAATCTACGCTTCGAAAAGTATTACAGTGCAGAAAATATAAATTTTTCTTCGTTATATTATTGGCCACGCCGACAAGCGCTTATTAGTTATTAAGAGCCTAGAATTTATTCAATATAGAATTATAAGGAATTGTAGTTGATTAACTGTCCTCCGCTGCCAGAACCACGACCCCGAGCATTTAAAAATATTTTTATAATTTATTTTCATTATTTTTTCAAAACTGTTAAACTTTATCAATTGTAAAATTCTGTTGAATCATGCATGGTGTCATGCAAGTACAAGAAAATTGCTAATCATTTTTGTTAATGTTAAACCACTTTCAATCTGTAAATCAAATTCTGGATCTGCACTGTGAGATCATATATTTTATTATAATATATTTCAATTCCATTAATTCATCTTCTGAGTTCGATTATTTCTTAAGCCTGTCAATTATTGTGTCTGATACGTTTTATATTATCAAGAACCGATCGAATACGATCATTGAAATAATTGAAGTAAGCTGGATATTGGAACAGGTCTAAGTGGATGTAGTGAGTGGGGTCAGATCGGGATTATTTATTCTCTGTCCTTACCTGCTCATATACCAGCTTTTATCTGTTACTAATCTCGACTTAGGAGCGAATATATCAACTGTACAGCAGATGCAGCCAGGGATCATATAATTTCCTACAATAGAGCTTAAAGCCCGACAAGACTCTGTTCTCGAAGTATATTCTGAACGATATCTGGTCCAAGTACCATATTTTAATCCTTCAGAACTTATTAGAGACGCAGTCCAGTAAATTATCTACATCGGGATTTTTGCTCGACCTGTATAATTTTATAT
The DNA here is from genome assembly GCF_014356525.2 of Nilaparvata lugens. Classification (NCBI taxonomy): domain Eukaryota; kingdom Metazoa; phylum Arthropoda; class Insecta; order Hemiptera; family Delphacidae; genus Nilaparvata; species Nilaparvata lugens. The sequence goes on from NC_052505.1 coordinate 12,881, forward strand.
GTTGTTTCATCACAGGTAATAATTTTAAGGTATCCGTATTCAGTGTTTAGCGATCGCTACACTGTCTATAAAAAATTTTATCAGCATACAATCTGTCATAAGAAGAATCATGGGTGTGCGAGTGTTTAGGCCTCCTGCGATTCCGACAGTTGTATTGAATCTTGTAGTGAATCAATCAGTCTGGTGTACACTTAGCGTCCACGCACACAATTCCAAAATTCATAACCTCGACACTGGTGATTCAGTGCAAGATTCACTCTATGTATGTGAGGCGAGTAAAAAAAAAAAAAAAAAAAATAGCTTTACACAATTTGCCGACCCAACGTGAAGCATTTAAATACAGCACTACATGATTTGGCCAGTCACGTGGGACTATTTACATTCCACATCTGATTCTTTATATGTGTATCAACTTATCTTCGGAGGTGAGAGTGACTCCCCCAGGAAAAGCTTTACACAATTTGGCGCCCAACAGTGATAGGCATTGATGAGGTGGATAATCGACTATGAGGATTATATAGTTGCTCAGTATACTATAGCGCTGACAACAGGAAAATTTTTTGAAAAAATTCATGGTTGTGAATTTCTTCAAATTTAATATCAACTGTTCACTAAGTTATATAGAACAGCAAGATGTGCCATGAACAATTTTTGAACAAAAGAAATTCATCAATTGATGAATTTTTTAAAGAGAAAATCGAGCTCAGAATCTCATTATTGTGTTATTCGAAAATTGGTCATATCATAAGTCATAGGTATAAGAAATACCATAAGAAAGGTCATATTATTTTCAGAGTATCAGGGCTACACCAAAACAATTTATAAAAAATTTACAGAAAAGAGAACTGAAGTTATTTACATTTTAAATTTTTTTTTTTTAAGGCATAAAAAGGGAAGCCAAACTAAGTCACGGATATATTGTAGAATAGTTCAAGCAGAGCATTGCTGCTTTTATATGAAATCTTGTATAAAATACTAGCCCTATATATATTTGCGGCAAGAACTTATAAGACTAAAATATGTATAATAATACGAGTAATAAATTATAAGAGGCGTACCTTTGTTATCGCATATCCATTGTGTGTCCTTTATGTTATCGTCATTTTATGTTAACAATATTGCTAATTTGATTCACTCCATCACTGAACATATAATTGAATCACACTTTTGTATTTCTTCATTGAACGAATTTTTTACACTATCTCAACTTTAGATCATCATTCATTTGTAATCTTCCACATAACCTCACATATTTGCGGTCGTTTCACTGCACTCGCATCATTGTACCATCCAATAAATTATGGAAGAACCACACCGCATCCTGGAGGCCACATCAGCGATTTCAGAGATTGAGGAGTTCGCACGGGAGAAACGCCCATGTACCACCGCTCCAGAAGTCCAGACGCCCGTAGCTCATACCACAGAGTTTCCGCCGCCGACCGAAGGCTACATACCCACCCTGTCCGTGTTACAGATGAGCATCATCCTAGAAGCATTAAATGATGTACGTGGAGAAATCAAACGATCAAATGAAGAACTAATTAAAGACATCCAACAGTGCGGGAAAGAAGCCAAACAAGCAAGAGAAGAACTAAGGGAAGACAACAAACAAGCAAGAGAAGAATTAAAGAAGGAAATCCAACAGATGCGGAAAGCAAATGAACAAGGTTTTAAAAAACCGGAACAAAGGTGGAAGGAAGCAGTAGAGAAAAGCAGGATGTTAACACGGCAAAGTGAAGAGAAGTGTCATGCAAAGGAAATCAATGTTGGACCAATGATCGAGCCCATGCATGCAGGGGCAGACACACCCAAGGAGGAGGTCATAAAACAGGCAAGCGAACATGACACATATAAGGAAGTCCAACCCACCGAGAATATTAGGACTGAGATCGCACCGCACCCCGCAGAATGCCAGGAGGAGCCGGACGACATCACCCGCCAAGCTGAGGACGACATCACCCACCAAGCTGAGGACGACATCCATCAGGTAGAGGGACAGCCCGTACCACCGCGCGCCGGACATCAGGAGTCCAAGGACGCTGCCCACCACGTTGAAGAGCAGCCCGGACCGCCGACCGCCCGTATCTCCGAGCCACCGAGGACAGCACCTGCAACATATAAACCCGGTACTCATGAAGATCGCTCACAAAACAATAGAAGTAAAACGGAAACCCTCAGCCAATCAAAATCAGAACAAAAACTGAAAACCTATAAATCAAAACAACACACAAGTAAAATAGCAGTTCAACGGAAAAGAAGAAGCATTGATAGAATTCATCTACACCGCCGTCATGTTAGGCTAAAATTGAATATCCAATTTCTCCCTGCCATGCAGAAAGGAAAAATGGTCTCAAGAAGAATCTATCTACACCGCCGTCATATAAGGCTGAAATCCTACATCAAATCTCATACCAAAATGCAAGAAAAAAGGAAAATAGTCTCAAGAAGGACTATACCTCTTGCTTAGAGGACCTACAATCACCGCAGTCATGTCCAGTTAAAATCGAACAAACTGTACACCAGCATACAGAAAAGAAAACCATCAAGAAAAACACACAGACACCACCGGCATGTAAGGTTTGAAAAGATCAAACGACATGTCACCGGTCAACAAGGAAGGACAACATTGGCTGAAGAGATCTACCTACTTCATCGGCACATTCGTTTTAAGCCAAGTTTGATGAAACGGATAGTTGCAAATTGGAATTGGATCTTGAATAACACCAAAATCAAATTTAGATGGGGGCTTGAAGAAAAAATAATGTTTTAATTAACTGGAAACTACGTTCGTGGATTATATCAATCATCAAACTTTCCATGGTCACAGCCTACCCACCGAATCATATCTTTGCAGACTAGCATCTTTCTACTGCAGCCTAATCAACATAACCTAAACTTCGCCGCATCTCAGCTAATAAGGAAATACTATCAATCTACTTCAAATGAAGTAATTATTATCAACTTTAAGTCGAGAAAAAAAAATACAAAACAACTTTAAAAAATTTACCAACCTGATCAAGCCATCCGCCTCATGTTACAGTCATCACAGGAAAAATCACCTAGTACAATCTGCACAACTGAAAAACAGAAACAAGAATTATATTATCCACGGAAAATATTTGTCAATTAGAAATCAGATGAAGTAAGTAGTGAATAGGAGGAAAAAAAATAAACAAAGTTTATTTGAATAAATGTGTAAATATAACCTCGAAATACAAAATCGATCAAGAAATCTATTCAGAACCAAAGCCTGTTCGATAATTTTTTCGTCACACCAGCCAATGTGTGCGAGATCACAGAATAAATTGTAATGAATCAAAGCAATATCGTTGTTAACTGTTATAATCTATTATTTAATGTGAAATTATAAGTGAAAAACGCAACCAAAAATATATATTTATGTTAAATTGCACTAAATGCGCATGTTCTATGTTATATAAATGTATCTCTAAAAAGCTCAAAAGAAAACGAAATTCTTACCTTCAAATATGAAATTTATTATTGTTGCATTTAAAGATCATGAATTGTAATCCAAATCAATGAAAAAAATCTTGAAAACATAGTATTAGTAACCAGCAATGACAAAAATCAAAAATCACTTTAAGTGTAACCATGTTTGTACACAACATACCAAGCGTAAAAAAGGAATTGCTCAAATCAAGCGGTAGACAATTGTCAAGTCACCGAAGTTAATCACATTCTCACCCAATTTATGTAAAAGCCAAAACAAAGAGTCGAAACTTGTAATAATAATGAAAAATGATGGAAATCTATATTTGTTGCGAATATTGTTTGAATCCTAAGAGGATAATATGTTGAAATTTTTGTTATATTTGTTATAGTTGTGGGTCTGCTTATAAGCCACCCATGAATGGAAGTTGTGGAGTTGTTTTAATGAAGGATTCAAAGAGACCTCATTAATTATTGTATTTAGGTTGTATCCAATGAAAGGAACAATCAATTATCCATTTTCTCGTAGCCAAAAGTGCACAATATATTGTTTCTAGTGTTAAGTGTGGAGTTTTTGTAGAAGTAAGGAGATGAAATGGTGTATTCATCACAATATCGGATTTTTCAAATAGTCATTGTTTCAACTCGTCTCCCAATTACCTATTTAAAATATCCTAGGGGCTTTTGTGTGATGAATCTTTTAAATAAACCTCATGAGAAGAGAGAAGAATTGTGATCACCCTTTTAAAATAAAAGAATTTGCTAAAGGAATAGTTAGCGACCGAGCGATAAAGCTTCCTTATCAGTAACTGTATATCAGATAAGAGTACCGTTCTGTACTGCATATTTTCTAGAGAATTATTCAATAAAATTATAATTATTCTGCAAATTGAGCACGAACCATTTATGAATTGATCATTGAATTTTTAGGTTACACTTTGTTTACTATTAACCAGATGTTTTTGAAGCAGCTCAAACACAGCTGACTGATTCAACATATTGTAAAATGTCATGCCAGAATCCATACAAGCTATAATATTATTTCCAAAAAGTAAAAACTATCAATAAAGGACCAAGAATTTCGAATAAAAAATAAAATATATGTATTATTGTTGAAACTATTTATTATTTAAGAAATTGTATTATAATATCAAGTATTATTGTAACTAACTAGGTCATAGCATGAACATTATATTACTGATAAGAGCAGCAGAAATTAATTATAACAGTCTCAAACATAATAAAAATTGTATAAGAATATTAAATTATTAATTATTGTTTCAACTGAACCACATGGTGATTGAATCTCTTTGGCAAGTCTAAGCCAATCATAGTGCATAGAAATAGCACCAAAAGGGTGATCGTTTGAAAACAACATATGTTAATCTGTTATCAGACAACAAACCTGCCTTATCATATACGCTAGCACATGTATATTGTATAGAGGAACTCTATCTAGAGAATCAAGTAGTTTAAAGAATTATACAAATCAAAATATTATTGTGATTAAAGGAATTATTTTTTACTGCTTGCCACTGACGTCATGTCTACGTCACAATCGTTCTACCAATGGCAAATTTTCATGCAAATAAATTACACCGAGATTCTCAGAAAGAAAGGCTCTAGCCAAGAAGCTTAGAAAAAGACTTCACTTCCCTTTTGAAATCCTCACCGTTAAGACCTCGTTAAAGTTGCCAGACCTATTTGTAAAATTTTTGTTTGAATTTATATGTTTTATTTGTGAGCCAATATTTTAGGCCATTCTATTTGTTATTCGTAAATCTATTTTCATCAATCGATAAATCAAAAGTTTAAAGTTAAATTATCACTTAATTAATTTGGTGAAGGAGATATTAAATTAAAATTCCCCACGTGCCAAGACCGAAGCTTGGACCCGCTGCCGATCAAACGATTTTGATCTAAAGAAGAAAACCACGACCGCCAAGGAATTTCACATGAGTTGTAAAATTTAAAGGGGCCCCAATCTACGCTTCAAAAAGTATTACAGTGCAAAAAATATAAATTTTTCTTCGTTAAATTATTGGCCACGCTGACAAGCGCTTATTACTTATTAAGAGCCTAGAATTTATTCAATATAGATTTATAAGAAATTGTAGTTGATTAACTGTCCTCCGCTGCCAGAACCACGACCCCGAGCATTTTAAAATATTTTTATAATTTATTTCCACTATTTTTTCAAAACTGTTAAACTTTATCAATTGTAAAATTCTGTTGAATCATGCATGGTGTCATGCAAGTACAAGAAAATTGCTAATCATTTTTGTTAATGTTAAACCACTTTCAATCTGTAAATAAAATTCTGAATCTGCACTGTGAGATCATATATTTTATTATAATATATTTCCATTTCATTAATTCATCTTCTGAGTTCGATTATTCCTTAAGCCTGTCAATTATTGTGTCTGATACGTTCTATATTATCAAGAACCATCGAATACGATCATTGAAATAATTGAAGTAAGCTGGATATTGGAACAGGTCTAAGTGGATGTAGTGAGTGGGGTCAGATCGGGATTATTTATTCTCTGTCCTTACCTGCTCATATATCAGCTTTTATTTGTTACCAATCTCGACTTAGGAGCGAATATATCAACTGTACAGCAGATGCAGCCGGAGATCATATAATTTCCCACAATAGAGCTTAAAGCCCGACAAGACTCTGTTCTCGAAGTATATTCTGAACGATATCTGGTCCAAGTACCATATTTTAATCCATCAGAACTTATTAGAGACGCAGTCCCGTAAATTATCTACATCGGGATTTTTGCTCAACCTGTATGATTTTATATGTTGTTTCATCACAGGTAATAATTTTAAGGTATCCGTATTCAGTGTTTAGCGATCGCTACACTGTCTATGAAAATTTTATCAGCATACAATCTGTCATAAGAAGAATCAAGGGTGTGCGAGTGTTTAGGCCTCCCGCGATTCCGACAGTTTTATTGAATCTTGTGGTGAATCAATCAGTCTGGTGTACACTTAGCGTCCACGCACGCAATTTCAAAATTCATAACCTCGTCACTGGTGATTCAGTGCAAGATTCACTCTACGTATGTGAGGCGAGTAAAAAAAAAAAAAAAAAAAACAGCTTTACACAATTTGCCGACCCAACGTGAAGCATTTAAATACAGCACTACATGATTTGGCCAGTAACGTGGGACTATTTACATTCCACATCTGATTCTTTATATGTGTATCGACTTATCCTCGGAGGTGAGAGTGACTCCCCCAGGAAAAGCTTTACAGTATGCTATATGTATTTCTTGATATGTATATATACGTATTTCTTTATATGTATACTATACGTATTTCTTGATACGTATACTATACATATTTCTTGATAGGTATGCTATACGTATTTCATTATTCATCTACTACACATATTTCTTGATACGTATAGTATACATATTTTCCAATACATATATTTGATGTATTGACCTATACATCTATTTTATGTATTGAATAATATGTCAAATATACATATTGTCCAATACATAAATTTGATGTATTGAGTAATATGTCTATTTTATGTATTTAAAACTAAATCTAATTTATGTATTGATTGATACGTAAATATGTCACACTATTTCATCTATGTATTTCATACAAATATCTCATTTAATTGAGGTTCCTCATTTATACATGTTGCCTAATACATCTAATTATTGACAAACACATTAATTTATTCATGTATTATTTGTGTGATACATTCATTTCCATACACTGTACTATCCAAGTTATGTGTTTGGTTATGCTATCAATAACATTTTTCATTCAATTCTATTTCATAAAATAACCTTGAACTAGCAGTTGATAAGATCAGTTGTAAGATTCCCCATTAGATAGTTAGGATTCATTAGATAGATGAGAGTTCCACATCATCTCTATAAATAATCATGATAAAAGGGAGTGAAGTGAATGCTAGCAAAGTGTGAGCTACTCATCTGTTATTGGTTCAAGGGTGTTTTAAAGAATGAATTGCATGATAAATTTGATTGTGGTTACACAACTTTTATAAGCAGGCATTCCCAGTGAAATTTGAGAAAATATGGAAATAAGGCGAGCAAAAAACAGTAGAATACAACTTGGAAATACATTTTTATTCCACTACAATTTCATGAAACGTGACAAATAAATTCTAGTTAATTCAATTATTTTTTGAAGATTTTAATAAATTACATTCTGGTCCCAGCCTGCCGGAACCACTCTTACACCCTGGTTTCAAACAGCTTGCTCATGAAATCTCCAGAGATGCAGCAACAACCTCTGGAACAGAATTTTACAATGTGTTATACTTTACAGAGCGTTCATTGAATCGTGCACATTCATATTAACATGTATGAAAATGGAGGGTTTTTATGATAATTGTTGTGTGGCTACCGCAAAATATCATCAGTAATTCATATTATCATGTAATTTATGGTGTACAGGCTACCAGAGATCTGCATTTCTGTTTTGAGTAGGCTACCGTTAATGTGAACATGTTGTTTTGCCGAGAGCAAAAAGTGTTCCTTCTTGAACAGTTTTCACCAAATGCATCCTGTGGCTTAACTCAAAGGAAAGGGTTGAAAAAATGAGTTATACCCTATAAGCTACACTGAATGAATTGAGAATGAACATTACAACACAGATTAACAATATTTGTGTGGGTATACTTTATAAAGTGCCAATAATCGTGGTATAAAAATTTTTTGCATGTAAAAAGCAGCCTTTTTGAACTCATTTTATAAAATGTTGGGAATAATTGTATAGTAAGGCACATAAGTATATAGTATGTTTATAAAAGTTACACCACGGAATAAGCATACAAGTAGTGCTTCTTTCCTCTGTGGTTACACTAATAAGAATATTTAAGTTTAAATGACTGCCTTGTTTATTATTACACACAAAAATGTGTTTCACCATGCTTGTTGACTCTTTATGGAGTACCGTTAATTAACTGAAAATGAACATTACAACAGAGATCAACTTTAGTGTGGGGATGGGCTACTCCATTAAGAGTCAACAAGTATGGTAAAACACATTTTTGTAACCTATATACCATAAATTACTTTATGATTTGCAAATCATTTCAATGTAAATCTTATGTAAATCAATGTAAATCTTATGAGAGTTGGCTGAATTATGGTAGTGGATTCGACCAACTTAGCCAAACAAAAGTTCAACATTCAATGGACACATAAGAAGGCTCCTGATGTCCATTAAGCAAACTATATATTGCTATATTTCTCCTCATTTTCAACATTTCAAGCAATATAATCTAATAGGTGAGATTTTAATGTAGCTATCAATCAATTTAATTTTTTGAGCACTAGCATAATCTATTCTGAACATTTCTATTGAAAGGATCAATAACAATTACTTTCGAGGTGAGGGAAACAAAAATTACTTTTCAGAGATTCTACTTCTTCACTTGAAGGCTATCACACTTATTGCTTGTTGTTGGCATAGCCTACAGGTAACATAAGATTTGGATTGGACCTTCCATCCAAGAAATAGCAGTGTTGTCAGAGGGAAATTCGAACTTCTTCAAATTCCCGATTAGACCCATCCTCGATATGCAAGTCATCCTCGGTATGCAAGTTAGGTTAGTATTAAAAAGTTCCTGGGTGGAAGTATTCAAGGGAAATAATACGGTACTGTATTTTTTATAAAATTGAAAAATTGCATGAATATGTTTTTCTTTCAAAATTGCAATTTTTTTCCTTTCAAATATCACTTTTCTGAGAGAAGTTCTCTCACAATCATGGGATGAACTAAAAGTAGTAAAGCTATTTATATCAAAATGACAAGGAGAATTCGTGCTTCCTTTTGGTTTTTATTTTTTTCATATACGACTGATATAGCTTTGTTTTAATTCATGAATGTGCTTATCAATGTCGAGTCACCTCGAGCAGAAAACATTTGTGGGTTCAAATCGTCATCAAACGTTTGACGATCTGGAAACTTGTTTGTTTTAGGAGATAAGTGGGTGTTGAAAGTGAAAAAGTTGTTCAAAAAATTATTGATATTACTTTCCCAATTCTCAAAAATAGTCGGAAGATCGTTGTTTGACCTCTTAGGAGTTTCAAAGTGAGGAAAGCTTTGTAGGCGTGAAGCATTGTATGTTAAAGGTTGTTTTTTGAACGATTCAGGCGTAGGCTATTAGAATCAGGTATTCAAGCAGCAGTCAGTTGGATTACCATAGAAATATGCAGTTTTGCAACACTGCTTGAGTTTTCTTCATTTAGTCGCATGTGTTTGCATTGGAAAAAGTTATAATTTCACACAATCTGACAACGCTGCTATTTCTTGGATGAAGGGCCCAATCCCAATCTTATATGCTACGCCAACTATAAACACTAAAAAGACTTGAAGAATAAAATAATAACTTAAAGACTTGAAGAATAAAACACTTATAAGCACACTTACTCTCCAGAATTTTGTTTATCAGAAGGCTGTTTAGGGACCTCTTCCCTTTCCCGCCATCCCTGCAGAAGTTGGTGGCAACTTCATTCGTTGTCAGCCGGACGAGCGGCGTCTCCACATTCCCTCCCCAAGTTTATGTAAGAAGTCCACCTACAAGAAAAAAGTCATGTATGAGGATTTTAGATTACAGAAATTCCTATTCAGAAGGTTCAGAAGACTTAATTCATTTATTTATATTGAATTATGACATGAAAATTTAGTTCAATATAAGTACTTTTCAATAACGACATTAATTGTGAAGCTGAATATAACATTATTCAATCCTTGCTCACCTTTCTATTAATATAATTTCATTGTTGGGAGAGGAAGGATTTTTAACTCCTGTCAGTTATTTATTTTGCTAATTACAGGTCCTTGTAAAACAAAAAAATATATTTATTGAAATGCAGATGAATACAGTTTATGGTACTCCACTTTCATTCTTCATTAGTCAAACCTTACGGTTACGGTTATCAAATAATGATTATTATTGATATACTGGTGTTTTCAATGTGAAAGTTCCACTAAAATTAATTAGCTGTTTAGAATCAAATATGCAACTGTATTAAATAATTGTAAATTAGATTTATTGCAAATAATTGTAAAATAGATCCTGTCCTCCGGTCCAAAATAGGTTTTACGGTTATTAAAAAAATTATTATTATTGTTGCTCTGGTGTTTTTGAATGTAACTTGACAATGAAAACATTCCACGAAAATAAACTAGGTTCCTACATGTTGAAAATTGAATACAGTATATGCAACTGTATTCAACATCATTCATTGCAAATAATTGTAGAAGAGATTCTATCCTTTAATTCAAATTTTATCTTCATAATGAAAAGAAAAGGCATTCAAAAATTGGAGAATAGCGATGAGATGAAAGTTAACCTATTTTTCGTTCTCGAAAAATAGATTAAGACTGATTCGCTATCTGAGAAGCCTATGAGCTTTTTCCTTGTTGATAGAAATAGCTTGAGAATAACATCTTTCGTAAACTTTCTAGTTCAAATCTTTCAGGATCTGAAGACATGGAAATTGTACAATCAGTTTTTCTCAATTTGATCAAATAAATGGATTTATTATAATAACAAGATATGCAAGTATTATTGTAATAAATTCTCACTCACCTGAACAGTGAACAGACGCAGTCACCGCAGAAACACAACAGATACAATAACTGACAGAAACTCAATGAACTACCTAATCTACTCTCTATTAATCAATTCCCTATTTATCAAACCTATCAACTCAAAAATCTATTACTAAGCCTATCCATTTATCCAAATCTATCTGCCAATTTTATTACAATCTCAGGAATCAATCTCGAAATTAGCGCGATGCTACTTCTAAACGTTGTGAAGAGGCAAATGAACTGAAGACGAACGAATACCAGTACCAGAATAGTTGACTTTTTCAAAAAGAGAAAATGGTGATTGGATCTGTAGAGAATAGAGAGTTTAGGGGGGTGTGTGTGTGTGAGAGAGAGAGAGAGTGATTCATTCAGTGTGGCATAATAGAGAGACAGAGACAACGTTCTAAACTGTTGGACTTCCCGTTTCTCGAATTTCACTACCTACCTACCACAGTCACTATAGACTTCCCCTTTGAAAAGCATATGTTTCGAATTCACCACGTGGGAAAAAATACATCTATTTAGTTATAATTTTAATGAAATAAATAATTTCCTCAATGTTGGTTTCCATTACGAACTGCTTGCTATCATTTCAATTAATGTTTTGTTTTAATTCACTGAAGTTATTGTACGAGGAATAAGGTCCTCGTAATCAAAATTTGTATGTATTCTTTTCCTCTTTGATTGAAAAATTAAAAATACCAAATGCTTGAAAATGAAATATCTTTTTCTTCGTCATATACTTGAGCAGAAACCTATTCTGAATAATTGCCTTATGGATTGTTGTTTCATGAGAGGTTCTACCAGAAATAGGAAAAATTTAATATTTTACTTGACAGGGTAAATTAGTTTCGACAATTTATTGCCGAGTTTTCGGAGAATTGAAGAACATTCTCACGAAACTATATCTACACCTTAGTAGATAATGAGCATTATGTGCCAAATTATAAAATCTGGTGTGGCACACTCGCACAACTTTCCTTGCCGTTATGAAAATTGATCACCTGACGCCACGGTAGTATTCCCGCGCCTCTCAAGTCTACTATTCAAAGATTAGAGCCAGCTGGTTACAGAGTAATAAAGCTGGAGACAAACGAGGTCTGCTATCTCTTCATAGTGAATCATTTAATAGAATCAACAGTTGCCAATAGTTTGCAATTGGATAATCACATATTCTCGATTTTCGAGTTTATTTTTCATTTCAGGTGAAAATGTTACTGAACATTAATTGTAGAGATTCTCATGCTCAATCTACTCCACTCAATTTTTTTGTTTAAATTGTATCTGAAGCTTGATAATTAAGAATCTAAAATCAAACTTTGCATAGATGGGGCGGAACTCCTGAAATTTTTACAGATATAGGACTTGTGGCAATTGATAGAGCTTATCGATGACTATTTCAGGTATGACTTTAATCAGAATCGTTACAACCGTTTTCGAAAAAATCGCGAAAACCCTGTTTTTGACAACATTTTCGCCATTTTAGCCGCCATCTTGAGTCGCATTTGATCAAAATTGTTCGTGTCGGATCCTTATATGGTAAGGACCTAACGTTCCAAATTTCAAGTCATTCCGTTAATTGGGAGATGAGATATCGTGTACATAGACACACATACACTCATACACACACACACACACACACACACACACACACACACACACACACACACACACACACACACACACACACACACACACATACATACAGACCAATACCCAAAAACCACTGTTTTGGACTCAGGGGACCTTGAAACGAATAGAAATTTAGAAATTGGGGTACCTTATTTTTTTCGGAAAGCAATACTTTCCTTACCTATGGTAATAGGACAAGGAAAGTAAAAATTTTCTACTGCAAATTTCATCTCGATAACTATTAGGTACTGAGAAAACGCAAAAATCACTGATATGGGTGTTTAATATCTGAAACATGGTGTCACAAAGTGAATTTTTGTGATGGATGGAGAGCCATCATCCAGCGGAAAATTAGCGAAATTATTCTATTTTAGAATAGGAATAGGATCTTCTGCCGGATATATTTTGTTAGATTTGTAGTTGTGTATATGCATTATCACCATCGCCGTCAACCCCTTTAAATTAGCAGCATTCATATCATCAAAACGATAAGCGGCTACCGAGTCGGGTCGGTATCGCTCTTCATGAAATTTCTGGAATAGAAATATTGTTTACCGGCCTGAATTAGTGTAGCAATTAGTATCAGTGTCATCATTAGCTGCACCCTTATCATCAGCACTAGTGGATTCAAACCCTGTCACATGACTAGTGGCATGATCGTCTTTTCAGACTCCCATTGGTCAGCAAGCCCTTTTCCCCCGGCCTCCTAACTTTCAGCGACCCGGTGTTGCTTCAAGAAGACCTGGGAGAGAAGCAGTTGTTCGGTGGTTGAGCGTGAGATCGGGTCGCGAATCTCCTCTCCTTACGACGTTACCGATACTAATTATTATTCTATCTTGTGTTAACATAGAATATTGTAGGTCGAGTTCCGAACAACTCGGAGTTGTCAGCTATTTTTCCCGAATTTGTATCACTGGGGGTGAATTATTTTTGAGGGCTTAATTCTTAAGTCTCAACTCTGTCGCTTCATGACGTTTAAGTTTAGTGCGGGAATTTGTTCGCTATTCTCCGTATTTAGTCCTGCAGTGATTCAGGTAACTGTATGTCAGGACTGGTCACTTGTGTGCATTTCCTCTTCTGTAATAAGGTAATCTCAGTTTTTAGGGATGTATTTTCCTTATTAATTTTCATACTATAGAGTTGCCCTGTATTTTAAATTCGCTCAGCAGTTTCTGACTTGCTGTAATTCCAAGTAGGAAAAGCCCAATCCTTTTCCTAGAGAACTCAGGTGCAGCTTGAGCTCGTCCTCGTCGAAGTTTCTAGACTGCGACATCCTTTCTCTTTCTCTCTCTTAACTTTCCCTATTCTATAATCCTTCTAGCTCTCAGGTACAGCTTGAGGACTTCCTCGCCGAAGTTTCTAGACTGCGGCATCCTCTCTCTTTCTCTCTCTTCACTTTCCCTATTCTATAATCCTTCTAGCTCTCAGGTACAGCTTGAGGACTTCCTCGCCGAAGTTTCTAGACTGCGGCATCCTTTCTCTTACTTTCTCTTCACTTTCCCTATTCTATAATCCTTCTAGCTCTCAGGTACAGCTTGAGAACGTCCTCGCCGAAGTCCCCAGACTGCGGCATCCTTTCTCTTACTTTCTCTTCACTTTCCTTATTCTAAAATCCTTCCTGCTCTCAGGTACAACTTGAGAACGTCCTTGTCGAAGTTCCCAGACTGCGATGCTTCCCGCTCTCAGGTACAGCTTGAGAACGTCCTCGCCGAAGTCCCCAGACTGCGGCATCCTTTCTCTTACTTTCTCTTCACTTTCCCTATTCTATAATCCTTCTAGCTCTCAGGTACAGCTTGAGAACGTCCTCGCCGAAGTCCCCAGACTGCGGCATCCTTTCTCTTACTTTCTCTCCACTTTCCTTATTCTAGAATCCTTCCTGCTCTCAGGTACAACTTGAGAACGTCCTTGTCGAAGTTCCCAGACTGCGACGCTTCCCGCTCTCAGGTACAGCTTGAGAACGTCCTCGCCGAAGTCCCCAGACTGCGGCATCCTTTCTCTTACTTTCTCTCCACTTTCCCTATTCTATAATCCTTCTAGCTCTCAGGTACAGCTTGAGAACGTCCTCGCCGAAGTCCCCAGACTGCGGCATCCTTTCTCTTACTTTCTCTTCACTTTCCTTATTCTAAATCCTTCCTGCTCTCAGGTACAACTTGAGAACGTCCTTGTCGAAGTTCCCAGACTGCGACGCTTCCCGCTCTCAGGTACAGCTTGAGAACGTCCTCGCCGAAGTCCTCAGACTGCGGCATCCTTTTTCTTACTTTCTCTTCACTTTCCCTATTCTATAATCCTTTTAGCTCTCAGGTACAACTTGAGAACGTCCTCGCCGAAGTCCCCAGACTGCGGCATCCTTTCTCTTACTTTCTCTCACTTTCCTTATTCTAAATCCTTCCTGCTCTCAGGTACAACTTGAGAACGTCCTTGTTGAAGTCACAGACTGCAACGCTTCCTGCTCTCAGGTACAACTTGAGAACGTCCTTGTCGAAGTTCCCAGACTGCGACGCTTCCTGCTCTCAGGTACAGCTTGAGAACGTCCTTGTCGAAGTCACAGACTGCGACGCTTCCTGCTCTCAGGTACAGCTTGGGAACGTCCTTGTCGAAGTCACAGACTGCGACGCTTCCTGCCCTCAGGTACAGCTTGAGAACGTCCTTGCTGAAGTCCCCAGACTGCGGCATCCTCTATCTTTCTTCCTCTTAATTTTTCCCACCCTGTATAGCGCGAGATCTCAGTTCCAGACTAGAGATCGTTCCCGTCGCGGTTCTCAGATCAGCGAGAGGTGTAGGAAACCCTATGTAGAGCAGGATCTCAGTCACAGATTGGAGATCGACCCAGTCGCGGTTCTCAGACCAGCGAGAAGCTTAGGTGAATCCTTGTAAACCCTTCCCTATCCTCTCATAATAGTCGACATAGTGACTATTAATTTAAAAGCGTTTCGGACGATTGAGAGTGATTCCCATACCCTTAAGGACAGTTACAGATTGGCCCTTAATAACCGGCGCGCTGTCATCAGACTAGCGCGGAAATCCTGTTTAACAGTTTCAGAATTGCTGAAAATCCTTTCGCAGCTGCAGGCTTGCGATTCAGAAATCCGACACCCGAAACCTCATCCTTTGAGCTTTAGTTATTATAAAATTTTAATAGATATACTATCTTTAGCTAGCAGGTTCAGCTTGCCGAGAACTATATCGCGATTCACAGATCGCGAGTTATTGAACCAAACCCCATTAGTTACAGGAAGGAACAATCCTATTAACGAATCTCCATTCCCCAGGCCCGATAAAATATTCCCTATACCTCAAACTCGGTATACCATATCCTGTACCTTATACCACTTACGCCTCTACAATCATATTGATCAAATACCGGGTGCGCAGGTTCAGTCTGCACACCGACAACCCGCAGTCTCAGATTGCGAAAACCGTAACAAAATTCTATATCATTCCTTGTTAAACCCCATCCCGAGTTCCTCCACCTACAACCTTTATCCCGGGCTTGCAGGTACAGCTTTGCTCGCCGTCAACTCACAGTTGGTTCAGATTGCGTACTACCTTTACAAATATAATTATTTGTGGGGATCTGATATCCGGATCCGTATCCTTGGTTAAGGTTACCTCAATTCTCCCTAACACCCAACCTGAATTCCAAGAGCCGAGGGCCGAATCGGCCAACAACGGCACGGGCACACACTCTTCCCTTCAAATTAAATACCTCCCGCCAAAGACAGAGGGTAAAGAATCAGGACAAGGGGAGAAGTGTAGGTCCAGTATCTCCACCAGTCAATACGGTCACCGACCCCGACCCATACCCAACTGTAGCTAGTCCGCGTTGTAGCAATACTTCGCAGTTATTAGAAAACCTAGAGGGTGGAATAGGGCATTCTAATAAAACTGACGTCTCCGAACGTGGGGCTAAGACGTCTGGCGCCAAGTAGATCGTGAGCAAAGGTTAAGTAAACCCCAGTGCACGATGTCGGAACGGGGAGAGGAGTCTACACTCCAAGAGTACGAGGAGGACCAGGTAAATCACGAGACAGACACCATGGAGCGAGAAACCGACCCTCGAGTGTCGTGGGTGTACCGGCTGAGTAAGGAGGAAGCGGTCAGCTACCTGGAGAGTCTTGGCCTGTCAGCAGTGGGGACTCTGACAGAGCTGAGGAGGAGGATGGTTGAACACCATCGGTCCAGGACCGCTGCGACCTCTCAGACTCGCCGGGACGATGCTATCCCAGGCACAAGCCGTGTCTACTCCGAGCCGTTCCTCCACAACAGAGTGAATCGACCAACAGGTATAGACCCGGCACCACACCGCTCTTCAGGCACGTATAGTCAGGGCGCTGTATGTGATAAGGTAAGAAGTTGGAATTTACATTTTGATGGTGTATCAGATGCTCCCAGTTTTATCAAGAGGCTCACTGAACTTCAGAGCGCATATGGGATATCCGGGGAACAATCTCTTATAGCCCTACCAGAGCTGATGGAGAGAGGGGCCCTACTCTCGATGCGGAATGGTCGCTCCCAGTGGAGGACGTGGGCTGACTTTGTAGAGGCGTTTAAACTCCGATACTATCCCCATACTTATAGTGACGATCTTGAAAGTCAAATCATTGCAAGGAAGCAGAGGGAGGGCGAACCGGCTGATGAGTATGCCGAAGCCCTACTCACTTTAATGAGGAGATTAGGAAGTTACGACGGGGATAGGATATATCAGAGGGTGTATTAGAACTTATTACCCAGATATAAGTTACATGTCCGAAGTGTAGGAGCCCAAAACATAGACCAACTGTTGGATATAACTAGGGAATATGAGGCAATCCGTGCTGAGGAAAAGCACTCTAGGTTGTCCTCACGGAATACCAAAATGGAGGACAATAAACAGGGAGAAAATTCAGCTAAGGCAACTACTAAGCCACGGGAGACTAAAGTGATAGAAGAGAGTAGTACTAGCCAGGGTCCTGTGTGCTGGAATTGTAAAAAGACAGGACATTGGAGGTCAACTTGCCCCGAGCTTTCTAAGTGTAAGGAATGTGGGAAAAATCATGATCAGTGTAACTGTAAGTCCCAGAGTAAAAGATCATCGGGAAATTCAGTAATTCATTCAACAAAGATTTTAAGCCCCAGAACCGTGTCAGGAGATACACGGACTTTCATTGATGTGAGTTTGGCGAACCAGAAATTTGTCGCTTTGATTGATACAGGATCGGAAAAATCCTACATCAGTACACAAGTTCTGAGAGCATTAGTACGTGAGGGGTCAGTAAAGAAAGAAAACTGCACACATAAAGCGATACTCGCTGATGGGAAGTCTGCTCTCCTCTCGATAAAAGTTTTTACCCAATTGAAAATAGAAAATATTTCTGTTTCTCTCCAGGCTGTAGTGATGGAAGGCCTTAAGCCTGACGTGTTGCTAGGAGTGTCATTTATGATTCAGCATAATTTAACTATCAATATGAGGCATAATAGAGTAGAATGGGAACCAGAGATAGTGGGAGCTATACGTGGTAGTAAGAGTTCAGCGAATACTTCTAAGGTGTCGACTGTAGCTGCCGTTAGACCAAGTAGGGAGGTCGGAGATAACGGGGTGTACATGTATGTAGGAGTAGAGGGGGTGGACCTGAATGCCGCTATAGATACCTCATCTCAAAAGTCATACGTTTCTAGTGAGATCGCGAAACGTCTTAAAATAGAAGGAGAGACCACTTTACCGGTCACTGTATGTGGCAAGGAGTATAAGTGGCAAGTGTCAGTTGTCCCAGATATTGAACCTCGTATGATTTTAGGAGTGGAAAATCTGCGTAAGATGGGAGCTGTGTTAGAAATGCAACCCCAAGGAGTCCGATTACAGAGTAGGGAAGGGGAAGGTAGGTTATCAGTTGTCTCTGAGCAGGAGAAATTTGATAATTTTCTGGAAGAAGAAATCCGGAAATTCTCTTCACTCCCAGGACGGACCCATATCTTGAAACACAAAATAAAACTCCAGGAAGGAGTTGAACCCTTCAGACTTCGTCCCTATCCCAGGAACCCTATCATGCAAAAAGTGATCGATGAGGAAGTCGATACAATGCTTGAACAGGGAGTCATAGAACCCAGCTGTAGCTCGTGGAGTTCTCCTATCGTATTAGTAAAAAAATCGAATGGGAAAATAAGGTTTTGTATTGATTTTCGTAAACTTAATTCTGTGACTCATAGAGATGCTTACCTCCTCCCAAATATGACTGGTATTTTAGACAGGCTTCGCGATGCTAAGTATATATCTACTATTGATCTGAAGAGTGGTTATTGGCAAGTTCCATTAGATGAGGAGAGTAAAGAATTGACGGCTTTCATAGTGCCGGGCAGAGGTCTATTTCAATTTGAAGTGATGCCTTTCGGCTTACACTCAGCTGGAGCTACTTTTCAACGTTTGCTAGATCAGGTGATAGGGCCTAAACTCGAACCGTATGCGTTCGCGTACTTAGACGATGTGGTAGTATTAGGAGAGACTCTTGAATCCCATAGAGAACATCTCGCAGAGGATTTCCAGAGGTTAAGAGACGCAGGTCTAATTATAAATAAAGATAAGTGCAATTTTCTGAAATCTGAGCTGAAATACTTAGGTCATATTGTGACAGAGCAAGGCCTCCGTACCGACCCGGAAACGATTAGGGCTGTTAGAGATTTCCCTACCCCGCAGCGTATTAAATCTCTCAGGAGCTTCCTAGGGTTAGCCTCTTGGTACCGTAGGTTCGTCCCTAATTTTTCAGAGCTAGCAAATCCGTTACATCGTTTGTTAAAGTTGAAGGTGAATTGGCAGTGGGGAGAAGAGGAGGAAACGGCATTTCAGAAAATCAAAGATGCTTTAACCTGTGCCCCAGTATTAACCTACCCTCATTTTGAGTTGCCCTTTGTGATTCAGACCGATGCCTCCGACGAAGGGTTGAGAGCTGTCTTGACTCAGGAGATTAATGGTGAGGAGAAAGTTATTGCTTATGCGAGTAGGGGTTTAAGAGGTCCCGAAGTCCGATATACCACAACCGAGAAAGAGTGTCTGGCTGTGATATATGCCCTGAGAAAATTTAAGTCATATGTGGAAGGTTACGAAATTACTGTGATTACCGACCATCAGTCCTTGAAGTGGTTGCATGCCATTCCCCATCCCACTGGTCGTTTAGCACGATGGGTAATGGAAATGCAACAATATAATTTGAAAATAAAATAAAGGAAAGGGAAGTTCAACATAGTTCCAGATGTACTCTCACGCACCCCCTGTAAGGAGGAGCTCACTTCGGGAGAAACGAACTCCGAGGGCAGGGTGGCCCTTATCGCTATTGGTCGAGAGAACGACGATAGCTGGGTAAAGAAAATTAAATCATTACTGATTGCAGACCCCGAGAAATTCCCCGACTATACAGTTAGAGATGGGTTGTTGTATAGACACATTTGGCCTAGGAGGCGGCTCCAAGAAGAGCAGAGTGCTGAGGGGTGGAAGCTTTGTGTCCCAGTGAGCTGTCGCTCTGAAGTTTTACAACAAAATCATAATGCTCCAACCGCGGGTCACTTTGGCATATATTGTACATATGACAAGATAGAGCGCCTATATTATTGGCCTTGATTGTTTAATGATGTTGCCACCTATGTTCGGAGGTGTGATGACTGCCTTAAAATTAAGGTAGAACAGAGGACCCCATATGGTCGCATGAAAAATCCCCGTAAATTGTTTCACCCTTGGGAGACTGTCAGTACTGACTTAGTCGGCCCGTTACCCCGTTCCAAGTTAGGACACCGTTACATAGTCGTGTTTCAAGATTAGTTCACTAAGTGGACGGAAGTGGCCGCCCTATCTAAGGCAGATAGCGCAGGAGTCACGAAAGCTTTCCGTGAATTGATTGTCACACGGTATGGAGCACCTAGGATGCTCATTTGTGACAATGGAACCCAATACACTAGCAAGTATTTTCGCTCGTATTGTGAGGATAATGGCGTGAATGTGTTTTTCACCCCCCCATATTCTCCTAGTTGTAATCCTACTGAAAGAGTAAACTGTGTACTCAAAACTATGATACAAATCTTTGTAGGAGAGAACCACTTGGATTGGGACCGATATTTAAGAGAATTTTGTTTTGCGATGAATACAACTATTCATCAAGGTACCCAATATACTCCAGCTTATCTCAAGTTCGGTAGGGAATTGAGGGCTCCAGGTGAGTCCGCATTCGAGTCTCAAGACGATCCACGTACGCAGGGTTTTGAAAGTAGTCAGGCCACGCTACAGAAAAATATTAAGGTATTAATTCAAACCAGGAAAATTGTAGTGGATAATTTGGATAAAGCATATAGGGATGCTAGCCGTTATTATAATCTTCGGAGGCGGGATGTTAAGTTATCCCCAGGTCAGTTGATATATAAGAGAGAACATTATTTATCTTCGGGAGTTGACCAGTTTGCCGCGAAACTCGCTCCAAAGTTCTCAGGCCCCTGGGAGGTGGTTGAGATATTGAGTCCTACAGTAGTGAAGGTTAAAGTAGCAGAGAATAAATCTGTGACTGTTCATGTGAGAGACATTAAGTTGTTACCCCCATGTGTAGAGGAGGAGGAGGAGGAATCTAGCTCAGAAGAACAGGCGAACGCAAGTTGCGTAGGTGGAGTGAAGTGCGGGTTGCCTATACTAGCCTTAGACGGCGCAAGGTGCGGGGGAAGCACTTTATTCAACTAGTTATTACGTTTCCCGTTAGATGCCGTGACAGGGTTGATTCACTGGTTTCTTGCTCCTTCTCTAGTTGTCGCATCGCATAAGACGTTCGAACTTTTTCTTTCAAGATATTTCTGTTATCTGTTTATTGTAGGGTTGCTTTATCGCGTTCCCGACCATGATAATCTTATCTTTCTACACTGTCGTTACCTGAATATTTTTGTATAAGCCCATCTAGTTGTCTTGCTTCAGTAGTGCTTCGATCCTCTTAGCAGTATGGTGCCTCATCTTGGTCTACTTGATCGCTTTTTATCCATCGCTGAAATGCGTTCATGTAATGTGGAAAGTAGGGAGGATGGTGTGTTGTTCCGTAGTTTGAAGGTGCGACATTGGAACATGTCAGTGAGGGAGCGCCGCGGCGCTTTGTGCCGTATATCTACTGAAGCGCAGTGGGCGATTCCTATTGAAATCATGGGTGGGGTGGTGGTCGCTCTTGTGAACCGGTCCGACTCATCCATGTTACTCTTCAACCCTTGTCGGATAGCTGATACGACGCTTAGGGCTCGTATATTGTGGCTTATTCATGATCACTCCATGTTGAAAAATTTGGTTGCAGCTCCAGCATTTCACTTCCGATTCCATCCATTTTATCGTGATTCACTCTCTTATTCCGATGCTGTGTTATACATTATTTTCCATTTGAATAGACATTTGTATGACTTGCCATATGCACTGTCAACACCGTTGTTTGAAGTAGTGTCGGAGATTGGTCGGAGTATTCCAGAACTAGATATTTCAGAATTTTCCTCCTTTGTTTCTGCGGTCAATGTATTCCCACCTGTCGGTTCGTCAGACTCTTCCCTGACATTTCCGTATCCTGAAGTAGTATCCCCTGTCCCAACCGAGAACGAGGACGAGCTACTAGCTGATCCGGGAGACGACACAACAACAGTAGAAGTCAATGAGTTTGTTCAGGTGGATAGTCACCGGCAGTGTACCTCCTCCACATCGTCATCCTCTTCATCTTCGACCACTTCTTCCCCGCCCGCATCACATCCCTTCTCTTCTCCCCCTCTACCCATAGCCCGTGTTCCCCAGGCTATTCCCCCTGTACCGTTTCAACTGATACACGAAGTGTTGACTAACAATAGAATGATTCCGGCAGAGGACATGGAATCAGTATCATCGATCACTGGAGCAGCCACGGAGGTCACCACGATGGATGTAGAGTCATCTGCCCCCGCGTCGGCTATTCCAGCAGCGACACCGTCTACTTCCAGGAACCTGAATCCCCCGATTTTCGACAGATCCCGCATTTTGTACAAACCTTACAATAAGCCAGGTGCTTGTAAGCGATGGGCCGGCCGTCCTAGGTTTAAAGTGCACGGCAAGTGGAAGTGGATGAGAGTGCGACATTGATCTCATATTGTTTTCAATGAGGTATTAATTAGGAGGTTAGTTTTTTTTTGAAGAGGATTATTGTTGTTGTTTTCCTTTCTTTGCTCCGTTCTTTTATATTCAGTACAGTCGTCAAAATTTCCTTTTAAATATTTTTCTTTATTACAGCTGCTGCTCCCAGATACATAGGAATTTCAGATTTATAGCTCTATACCGTCCTCACCATAATCTTGAAACTCATGTCCATTTCTTCAGAGTAAGATACCGTTGACGTCGACCCTCTATTTCCCAATTTATTTTTTCCCGGATAAGACGTATTATTCCCGTGGACTTGACATTCCTTTCTTTGTTGGTTGAACTTCACGGGTCGATTCGGATGTGCTGTGGTTGTAGCCGGTATCCCTGACATCGCCTTGTACGTTCAACGCCAATCCCCCCCCCCTCCTTAGTAGGAGTGGGGTGTCACAAAGTGAATTTTTGTGACGGATGGAGAGCCGTCGTCCAGCGGAAAATTAGCGAAATTATTCTATTTTAGAATAGGAATAGGATCGTCTGCCGGATATATTTTGTTAGATTTGTAGTTGTGTATATGCATTATCACCATCGCCTTCAACCCCTTTAAATTAGCAGCATTCGTATCATCAAAACGATAAGCGGCTACCGAGTCGGGTCGGTATCGCTCTTCATGAAATTTCTGGAATAGAAATATTGTTTACCGGCCTGAATTAGTGTAGCAATTAGTATCAGTGTCATCATTAGCTGCACCCTTATCATCAGCACTAGTGGATTCAAACCCTGTCACATGACTAGTGGCGTGATCGTCTTTTCAGACTCCCATCGGTCAGCAAGCCCTTTTCCCCCGGCCTCCTAACTTTCAGCGACCCGGTGTTGCTTCAAGAAGACCTGGGAGAGAAGCAGTTGTTCGGTGGTTGAGCGTGAGATCGGGTCGCGAATCTCCTCTCCTTACGACGTTACCGATACTAATTATTATTCTATCTTGTGTTAACATAGAATATTGTAGGTCGAGTTCCGAACAACTTGGAGTTGTCAGCTATTTTTCCCGAATTCGTATCACTGGGGGTGAACGAGTTATTCTTGGTTTTGAAACCTGTAAGGGATCTCAAGTTTGTGCTACAAACAGTTGAGTGGGGAAATTTAGCAAGGCTCTTAAGCAGATTATTTTTGAGGGCTTAATTCTTAAGTCTCAACTCTGTCGCTTCACGACGTTTAGGTTTAGTGCGGGAATTTGTTCGCTATTCTCCGTATTTAGTCCTGCAGTGATTCAGGTAACTGTATGTCAGGACTGGTCACTTGTGTGCATTTCCTCTTCTGTAATAAGGTAATCTCAGTTTTTAGGGAGGTATTTTCCTTATTAATTTTCATACTATGGAGTGGCCCTGTATTTTAAATTCGCTTAGCAGTTTCTGACTTGCTGTAATTCCAAGTAGGAAAAGCCCAATCCTTTTCCTAGAGAACTCAGGTGCAGCTTGAGCTCGTCCTCGTCGAAGTTTCTAGACTGCGACATCCTTTCTCTTTCTCTCTCTTAACTTTCCCTATTCTATAATCCTTCTAGCTCTCAGGTACAGCTTGAGGACTTCCTCGCCGAAGTTTCTAGACTGTGGCATCCTCTCTCTTTCTCTCTCTTCACTTTCCCTATTCTATAATCCTTCTAGCTCCCAGGTACAGCTTGAGGACTTCCTCGCCGAAGTTTCTAGACTGTGGCATCCTTTCTCTTACTTTCTCTTCACTTTCCCTATTCTATAATCCTTCTAGCTCTCAGGTACAGCTTGAGAACGTCCTCGCCGAAGTCCCCAGACTGCG
This sequence comes from Nilaparvata lugens, assembly GCF_014356525.2. NCBI lineage: Eukaryota > Metazoa > Arthropoda > Insecta > Hemiptera > Delphacidae > Nilaparvata > Nilaparvata lugens. The sequence goes on from NC_052505.1 coordinate 37,446, forward strand.
GCATCCTTTCTCTTACTTTCTCTTCACTTTCCTTATTCTAAATCCTTCCTGCTCTCAGGTACAACTTGAGAACGTCCTTGTCGAAGTTCCCAGACTGCGACGCTTCCCGCTCTCAGGTACAGCTTGAGAACGTCCTCACCGAAGTCCCCAGACTGCGGCATCCTTTCTCTTACTTTCTCTTCACTTTCCCTATTCTATAATCCTTCTAGCTCTCAGGTACAGCTTGAGAACGTCCTCGCCGAAGTCCCCAGACTGCGGCATCCTTTCTCTTACTTTCTCTTCACTTTCCTTATTCTAAATCCTTCCTGCTCTCAGGTACAACTTGAGAACGTCTTGTCGAAGTTCCCAGACTGCGACGCTTCCCGCTCTCAGGTACAGCTTGAGAACGTCCTCGCCGAAGTCCTCAGACTGCGGCATCCTTTCTCTTACTTTCTCTTCACTTTCCCTATTCTATAATCCTTCTAGCTCTCAGTACAGCTTGAGAACGTCCTCGCCGAAGTCCCCAGACTGCGGCATCCTTTCTCTTACTTTCTCTTCACTTTCCCTATTCTATAATCCTTCTAGCTCTCAGGTACAGCTTGAGAACGTCCTCGCCGAAGTCCCCAGACTGCGGCATCCTTTCTCTTACTTTCTCTTCACTTTCCTTATTCTAAATCCTTCCTGCTCTCAGGTACAACTTGAGAACGTCCTTGTCGAAGTTCCCAGACTGCGACGCTTCCTGCTCTCAGGTACAGCTTGAGAACGTCCTTGTCGAAGTCACAGACTGCGACGCTTCCTGCTCTCAGGTACAGCTTGGGAACGTCCTTGTCGAAGTCACAGACTGCGACGCTTCCTGCCCTCAGGTACAGCTTGAGAACGTCCTTGCTGAAGTCCCCAGACTGCGGCATCCTCTATCTTTCTTCCTCTTAATTTTTCCTACCCTGTATAGCGCGAGATCTCAGTTCCAGACTAGAGATCGTTCCCGTCGCGGTTCTCAGATCAGCGAGAGGTGTAGGAAACCTTATGTAGAGCAGGATCTCAGTCACAGATTGGAGATCGACCCAGTCGCGGTTCTCAGACCAGCGAGAAGCTTAGGTGAATCCTTGTAAACCCTTCCCTATCCTCTCATAATAGTCGACATAGTGACTATAATTTAAAAGCGTTTCGGACGATTGAGAGTGATTCCCATACCCTTAAGGGCAGTTACAGATTGGCCCTTAATAACCGGCGCGCTGTCATCAGACTAGCGCGGAAATCCTGTTTAGCAGTTTCAGAATTGCTGAAAATCCTTTCGCAGCTGCAGGCTTGCGATTCAGAAATCCGACACCTGAAACCTCATCCTTTGAGCTTTAGTTATTATAAAATTGTAATATATATACTATCTTTAGCTAGCAGGTTCAGCTTGCCGAGAACTATATCGCGATTCACAGATCGCGAGTTATTGAACCAAACCCCATTAGTTACAGGAAGGAACAATCCTATTAACGAATCTCCATTCCCCAGGCCCGATAACATATTCCCTATACCTCAAACTCGGTATACCATATCCTGTACCTTATACCACTTACGCCTCTCCAATCATATTGATCTAATACCGGGTGCGCTGGTTCAGTCTGCACACCGACAACCCGCAGTCTCAGATTGCGAAAACCGTAACAAAATTCTATATCATTCCTTGTGCCTCTAATACCGGGGTTGCAGGTACAGCTTTGCTCGCCGTCAACTCGCAGTTGGTTCAGATTGCGTACTACCTTTACAAATATAATTATTTGTGGGGATCTGATATCCGGATCCGTATCCTTGGTTAAGGTTACCTCAATTCTCCCTAACACCCAACCTGAATTCCAAGAGCCGAGGGCCGAATCGGCCAACAACGGCACGGGCACACACTCTTCCCTCCAAATTAAATACCTCCCGCCAAAGACAGAGGGTAAAGAATCAGGACAAGGGGTGAAGTGTAGGTCCAGTATCTCCACCAGTCAATACGGTCACCGACCCCGACCCATACCCAACTGTAGCTAGTCCGCGTCGTAGCAATACTTCGCAATTATTAGAAAACCTAGAGGGTGGAATAGGGCATTCTAATAATGGTGGATCCGTTCATTTAAATAGGATCGTATTGCTGCTTGCAGGTTGTAAAAGGAAATTCAAAAGATTATGAAAGCGTCCGTGGTAAATTGTTTGTGTAATTTAAAACATTCTTTAGAGATAAAATTTCAATTGTGTCTCAATTTAACATTGGTTCAATGGACAAAGTGCTACATGAGAAATCTGCCAAACTTATAGGCTATATTCGAACCCTGATACAGTCCCGCTCTCACTCACGAGAAATACAAAAATAGGCTATTGAAGAATCAATTTTAACTTCTTTTCAACAGTAACTGATTTCTAAATTTTTTTCAAGCTGCTCCTTCGCTTGAATGTTATAGAGCTGGTTTTAATACTATAATGAAATATAAGCATGGATCTAGTCCATATAGTTTATCCTTTCTCACTTCCTCAAAATGCAAAATAGAGAAAATAATAATTATCAATATTTGTGTCATAACTTATGAATGCTTTGAATGCTGTGAACGCGTTTACACACAAACCAAAAGAAAACGAAAAGAAACTGCGAATAAAATTTGTATCCTCTGTGTTGGGTTGATTAGATTCTATGAAGAAACCACTTTATCAAACGCAGGAATATTAACTTGTATAAAATAGGAGAGTTAATGGATGAAATGTGTCGCTTATTAAAATATACTAAATAATAGTCCATATTAGTGCCTTTGCCTATACAGATTGTACTCAGAATGAATAAAAATAATCACAGTTCCCTTCCAACTATTTTCATTTGAACATATGCTTCACCATCATTAGCGGCATTTTCAAGTAGTGTGATTGTACTTATGATGGTGACACTTCTATTGTTTATTACTAGTAGTTCTGTGAACAGTTGACCTCACGCAGTATTCTCATCCACAAGACTAGTACCTGTATGGAACTTTAGACCTTATGGAAATACAGCAATAGACTGGCTTCTCCATAAATCTGTGTAATCACTTGTCTGCTGATTTATGATGAATAATTAATTCTATAGTCTGATTTTTACTCTAATATTCGCGTATGAAGGAGGCTCCTTTTTCCTTTTATATTATCCTTGAAATGCAAAATTTCCAAAAACCTTGTATATACGTCGACGCGCAATTTAAAAAGGAACATACCTGTCAAATTTCATGAAAATCTATTACCGCGTTTCGCCGTGAATGCGCAACATAAAAACATTTAACATTAAGAGAAATGCCAAACCGTCCACATGAATCTTAGACCTCACTTCGCTCGGTCAATAATATTGGTTTCGACAGAAGATAGGCCGGATTTTGATAGTGCAAGCTGTATTGACAGATTTTATTTTCAGAATAAAAATTCAGAAGAGTTCAAATTTCCTGGGCTTGCTGAGTCTATGACAACCTACGTGATTGGAACACGTTCGACATTCCCAACTGGCGATGTGGGAGAGGGGCGCAGAGTGTTAGAAGAATGTATTTCTTGTAGTTTTTCTCTCTTGTCAACAGCTATAGAGAAAGTCACTTCACTCACTTTGTCAAAGGACCTTTTCATCAATTTCATTGTCCCAGCAAATTCCTTACTTGGTCTTCTGTCCCCATTATAACTCAATATGAATCCCTCTCACTCACTCTTTTCCACCCTTTCCAACTCTTCTTCAACTGTCTTTCATTCTTTGTTCTGTGAATTTACACAAAGAGTCCACTGACTCATTGAACTATAAACATTATACAGTACATGACATTCTATAGTTTATAGTTTAATGCCCCGACTTCCAGAACAATTTACATCCCATCAACTATAAAAATTGCAGCACACTCACAACCCTTTGTAATTACTTCCATGTTATGTTTTATTTTCCTTATACATCATTTATTTCTGGAATCAGATTTTCCAGTATTGATATATTCCCAATATCAACCTAATATAGGCCTATCTTTCATTTAACCTCAAAAAATCAATTTTCTTATCATCCTATTGAATGAAAAAACTAGAAATAATTTTCAGTTGAACCGTACTTTGAAGCATTCCAAATCAATTATTCCAAATGATTTCGAATCTTTTTTTCCAAATGATTTCAATGTAGGTACTGTGATGCTGTTTTTTACTCGCCTCACATATGTAGAGAGATTTGCCAAATCATGTAGTGCTGTATCTAAATGCCTCACGTAGGGCCGGCAAATCATGTAAAGCGTTTTTTAATGGCTTCACACATGTAGAGTGAATCTTGTACTAAATCAACGGTGTTGAGGTTATAAATTTTGTAATTGCGTGCGTGGACGCTGAGTGTACACCAGACTGATTGATTCACTACAAGATTCAATACAATTGTCGGAATCGCGGGAGACCTAAAACGCTCGCTCACCCTTGATTCTTCTAATGACAGATTGTATAGTGATGAAATTTTTATAAGCAGTGTAGCGATCGCTAAACACTGAAGACGGATATCTTAAAATTATTACCTGTGAAGAATGAGCATACAAAATCATACAGGTCGAGCAAAAATCTCGATGTAGATAATTTACGGGACTGCGTCTCTAATAAGTTCCGAAGGATTAAGATACGGTATTTGAACCAAATATCGTTCGGAATATATTTCGAGAACAGAGTCTTGTTGGGTTTTAAGCTTCATTGTAGGAAATTATAGGATCTCTGGCTGCATCTTCTGTACAATTGATGTATTCGCTCCTAAGTCGAGGTTGATAACAGATAATATATAACAGCTGATATATGAGCAGGTAAGGACAAAGAATAAATATCTTGATCTGACCCCACTCGCTACATCCACTTAGACCTGTTCCAATATCCAGCTTAATTCAATTATTCCAATGATCGTATTCGATCGGTTCTTGATGATATAGAACGTATCAGACACAATAATTGACAGGCTTAAGAAATAATCGAACTCAGAAAACGAATTAACAAAATTGAAATATATTATAATAAAATATGTGATCACACAGTGCAGATTCAGAATTTGATTTACAGATTGATAATAATTTAGCATTGAAAAAAAGAGTTAAAAATGTTCTTGTGCTTGCATGACACCATGCGTGATTCGACAGAATTTTACAATTGATAAAATTTAACAGTTTTGAAAAAATAGTGAAAAATGAATTATAAAATATTTTTAAAATGCTCGGGGTCGTGGTTCTGGCAGCGGAGGATAGTTAATCAACCACAAGTTCTTAGAAATTCTATATGAATAAATTCTAGGCTCTTAATAACTAAAAGCGCTTGTCAGCGTGGCCAATAATTTAACGAAGAAAATTTTATATTTTTCTGCACTGAAATATTTTCGAAGCGTAGATTGGGGCCCCTTTAAACTTATAACTCACGTGAAATTCCTTGGCGGTCGTGGTTTTCTTCTTTAGATCAAAATCGTTTGATCGGCAGCAGGTCCAGGCTTCGATTTCAGCACGTGGGGAATTTTAATTTAATATTTCCTTCACCAAATTAATTAAGGGATGATTTAACTTTAAACTTTTAATTTATCGATTGATGAAAATAAATTTACAGATAACAAATAGATTAGCCTAAAATATTGGCTCACAAATAAAACATATAAAATCGAACAAGAGTTTTTTACGAATAGGTCTTGGTAACTATAACGAGATCTGAACGGTGAGGATTTCAAAAGGGAAGTGAAGTCTTTTTCTCTAAGCTTCTTGGCTAGACCTTTCTTCTGAGAATCTCGGTGTAGTAAATTTGCATAAAAATTTGCCATTGGTGGAACAATTGTGACGTAGACGTGACGTCAGTGGCAGGCAGTAGAATATAATTCCTTCAATCACAATAATAACTCAGTTTATATAATTCTTAAAACTGCTCAATCTTCTAGACCTAGTTCCTCTTATACAATGTATATGTGCTAGCGTATATGATAAGGCAGGTTTGTTGTCTGATAGTAGATTAACATACGTTGTTTTCAAACGATTACCTTTTTGGTGCTATTTCTATGCACTATGATTGGCTTAGGCTTGCCAAAGAGATTTAATTACCATGTGGTTCAGTTGAAGTAATAATTAATAATTAATATTCTTATAACACTTTTTATTATGTTTGAGACTGTTATAATTAATTTCTGCTGTGTTTATCAATAATATACTATTCATGCTATGACCTAGTTAGTTACAATAAGACCTGACATTATAATATAATTTCTTAAATAATAAATAATTTCAACGATAATACATACATTTTTATTTTTTATTCGAAATTCTTGGTCCTTTATTGATAGTTTTTTTTTTACTTTTTAGAAATAGTATTATAGCTTGCATGAATCTGACATGATATTTTACAATACGTTGAATCAGTCAGCTGTGTTCGAGCCGCTTCAAAACATCTGATCGAGTAGTAAACAAAGTGTAACCTCAAAATTCAATGAGCAATTCATAAATGGTTCGTGCTTTATTTGCAGAATAATTATAATTTTATTGAATAATTTTCTAGAAAATATTCAGTACAGAACGGTACTCTTATCTAATATACAGTTACTGATAAGTAAGCTTTATCGCTCGGTCGCTAACTATTCCTTTAGCAAATTCTTTCATTTTAAAAGGTAATCACAATTTTTCTCTCTTCTCATGAGATCTATTTGAAAGATTCATCACAGTACTCAGAAAATAGGCCACGAAATCACTTTTAATCAAACAGAAATTAGTACGGTAGCCCAATCCTAGAACTACAACTAGAATTCATAAAGTTCCTTTTTTGAATACTTGAATGTATTTTGTACATAAATATACATACCGTGAATAATATAATATGTCAATTCTGGAAAGTATATTTCGGGTAAATCATTAACTTTCAGTATACATTCAATTTATTAAGGAATATAGGTCATAAAATCGCTATGAAACAATGAAAATCAGTAACACAACTGTTTTAGCCTTATACTAAGATTGAAATTCATCAAGTTCTCTTTTTAAAATAATCATATTTATAATTTATGTAAATTTACATTAATTATATGTCAACTATGAGACGTATATTATATGTAAATGATTTACTTTCAGTATACATTGGTTCAATTTATTGACGAATAGGCCATAAAATTGTTATGAAATAAACAATGAAAAATCAGTAACACAGCGTTTTTAGCCTTACTACAACTAAAATTAATCAATAATTTCTCTTTAAATAATCCTATTTATAATTTTACGTGAATCTACATAAATTATATGTCAATTATGAGACATATATTATATGTAAATGATTTACTTTCAGTATACATTGGTTCAATTTATTGACGAATAGGCCATGAAATTGCTATGGAACAATGGAAAATCAGTAACACAGCGGTTTCAGCCTTACTAAAATTGAAATTCATCAGGTTCTCTTTTTTAAAAATGTTCATATCTATAATGTACGTGAATTTACATAGATTATATGTCAAGAGTGAGATGTATATTATATGTAATCGATTTACTTCCAGTATACATTCAATTTATTGATGAATAGGTCATAAAATCGCTATATGAAACAATGAAAAATCAGTAGCATAGCGTTTTTAGCCTTACTACAATTGAAATTAATCAAAAACTTCTTTTTAAATAATTGTATCTATAATTTACGTGAATTTACATAAATTATATGTCAATTCTGGAAAGTATAATCCATGTAAATCATTCACTTTCAGTAGACATTCAATTTATTGCCGAATAGGCCATAAAGTCGCTATGAAACAATGAAAATCAGTAAAACAGCGGTTTTAGCCTGATTACAATTGAAATTCATCAAGTTATCTCTTTTTAAAATAATCATATCTATCATTCACGTGAACTAACATAAATTATATATGTCAATTATGAGACATATATTATATGTAAATGATTTACTACCAGTATACATTCAATTTAGTGACGAATAGGCCATAAAATCGCTATGAAACAATGAAAAATCAGTAACACAGCGGTTTTTACCTTACTACAATTGAAATTCATCAAGTTCTCTTTTTAAAATGATCATATCTATAATGTACGTGGATTTACATAAATTATATGTCAATAATGAGACGTATATTATATTTAAATGATTTACTTTCAGTATACATTCAATTTATTGACGAATAGGCCATGAAATCGCTATATGAAATAATGAAAAATCAGTAACATAGCGTTTTTAGCCTTACTACAATTAAAATTAATCAATAATTTCTTTTTAAATAATCGTTTCCATAATTTACGTGAATTTACATAAATTATATGTCAATTATGAGACATATATTATATGTAAATGATTTACTTCCAGAATACATTCCATTTATTGAGAAATAGGAGCCATGAAATCACTTTTAATCAAACAAAAATTAATAGCCCAATTGTTTTAGCTCAGCTACAACTAGAATCCATTATGTTCTTTTTTTGAATACTTGAATGTATATTGTACGTAAATATACATAAATAATATGTCTTTGCTGTTAAGTATATTCGATGTAATCATTTACTTTCAGTATACATTCATTTTATCGACGAATATGCCATAAAATCGCTCCAATTCAGTCAAATATCAGTGACACAGCCATTTTAAGCTCAACTCCAACAGAAATTCATTAAGTTTTCAATCTCAAAATTTTCATGTATAATATATGTAAAATATACATATTTTAAAATACTTGACATAGTTTACCAAGATTGACCTAAAAAATACGTATTATATACGTGGTGTGCTGACTGGGTTAATTTCTATTTTGCAGGTTGTTAGAGATGAAATACAGTTGATTTGAAGCCAAACTGATATGGATATCCGTTGGAGGTAAGTTGTGATAATTGATGATGAACGGTTTGTTTACTTTTTGATTGTCAGAAAATATTGATTGTCAGATATTTCATGATTCACCAAATACAGTCAAGTGTGACATGAGATACATTTACTGTTTGGCGGTACGAAGTTCACTGGGTAAGCTAGTTGTAAATAAAGCTTTATTATTAATAGTCAACACTGAAAAAAGACAGGCTCAATCACCAGGAATACTATAAATTCTATGAGGGACCAGTAAGCCATTAATTTTGAGTAGTTCAATCACCTCCATTATGGACACTGGATACATTATGGACAATCAATAACTATGTATAAAATTATTAGCTACAGAATAAAAAAACTTTTGATAGCAGTGACCACGACTATTACAATATGAATAAACATTTGGATCAAATATTGGGAACTACTGACAAATCTCATCAACTCGTACTTTCAATTCACAAAAGATTAACAAAAATATATATAAGTTATATTAAATGAACTCACGGTTAGTACTCAAGTTTGTCTTTCTCTGGCTGTGCTACAAATAGATGTAGGTATATGTTTGACATTTTGTTTTTGTAATCTTGTTGTCTATCAATTAAAAAAGTTTTCAATGTGATATTTTAAGTCAATGAAATTTGAATTTGAAAAAAGAATTATCAACAAACTCCTAACCAAAGAAAATCTCTGTGCTCTGTTCTAATGGGAATGTATGAGACTCCATATACAGCTAATAGAAGGCGCAAACCAAACTGGCCAAGCATACAACAATGGAACAAACACATGCCCGGCGAACTTCGTACCGCCAAAAAGTAAATGTATCTCATTTCACACTTGACTGTATTTGGTGAATCATGAAATTTATCTGACAATCAATATTTTCATTTACATCTGAATACGGACTTCCTATGTGCTTAGTCATGCAGCATTCATTATTCCAAAAACATATTCTTCTCAATCAATTGATAATAATATCTATTAGTAAAGTGTTGAATTGAAAAAATAGATAGATTAAATCAGTGTTTCAACGATTAATTCAATGTTCTCATGATTGTTGATTGTTAATAGATGGTCCAGGAAACATACAATGTACAATGATTCACACAGAATTAGTAGACAAAGCTCTAAATGAACGTCAACTACAGATTTATCAATGCTGTATCAGCAATATAAAAACGCATGCAGTTAATATGTCTTTGAATGAGGGTGTTGATATTCACATAGAGGAATTATTCTCTTCTATTCTTATCTAATTACAATTTTAAATATCGAATCTACAACTCGACCCCTGATAGAATGATTGACTCAGTGTACAGTCAGTCAAAAATTTAATATTAAAATAAGGGGTATTTTGGCAAGCTTCACAGAAAAATAAGGTCCCATGCACCTTTTTGATATTTCTTCAAATGGAAAATTAGTTTTGTGGGTTGTCAAAACTCCCCCTAAAACGGAAACTATTCAACTTATCCTATCATTTAGTAAAATAACAATGATTTCTGCATTGGATAACATGTTTTGTTGCCAAATATGACCTACACTGTAGACTTCTCATACAATTTGTAACATATTGTAATTCGGATGGATAGATAAGAAGCCTAGCTGAAATATTTATAGGTCTAAGTGGAGTAATTGGCAATATCGCCAAAGAGATAACATAAAGATTAGATAATATCAGATTGTCCTGGCTAAACTGTACAACAGCCTAAGAGGAATTGAAATAATTTTTTTTTGCTAATATATAATATATATAAAATATTGATGGTTGAGGTTAGGCATAAACATTTAGTGATCGGCGACCTAACGATCGACCAAGCCATGCAACGTAGAATCTGACCAAACATGTAGAGAGCATATTTAAAAACCCCAATAAAAATAATTTAATGTATTAAGGAAATAGGAGGTTACCAGGCGCATGAATACTGTAACAATTTGCATGCACCAATCACATAATGGCAATTGATAGGCGGCAATAGTGAGCCGATTCAAAAAAAAATGTATATATTTCTACAAATAAATAGAATTTGTATAAAATAGTTGTATAATCTATGTTTTGGATATGGCCCAAAGGCAAAGAAATTATTAAATATACAACATAAGTAATAATTTAATATTTTTAGTACGGTCTATTTGAACCTTGAATGGCGGAGGACTAGGATATTCAAATTTTATGTAAATTTAGAAATCGGAAATGAGAATTGTAAAATTGAGAAAGGAGAACCGACACTCGCCTGCCAAATGCCACCATGAGAGTTCACTAAAAATTATAGAGCATAATACCTTGCTATATCTTGTAATAACTTAAAGTTAAATTGAATTACTAAATTTCTTATAAGACTTTGTGATGCTCTTATGAAGCAAAAGTCATTTTCATTTTTAAATAATTTTGTAACCTCTTGGAAGAGACGACTCTGGCTACAATAGTCCAGGACCACCAGGAGTTGGATCGACATCAGCAGCTCATAGGAAAATTTCGACACGTGAGTGAGAAATATTGAAATAGTGATAGGGCGCCCTCAGTGCTTCGAAAATAAAATAAGAATCAAAGCTAGCTATTCGAAAGGGTTTTCTTATAAATTAAGAATTTAGTAAAAAATACTTGCGCAAGTAAATGTAGTATTAAAGGTATTGTATTAGAAAAGTAACGAGTCTATACATATCAGAAGTTCTATAAATCAAAGAAGTATAAAATCTAGGCTGTTAATACATATTCATATGGTCTTTAATTTCTGCAATATACTTTGCGATAGTTTGTTGTAGCTCTGATTCACTAGATGAATCGCTCTATTTATTCAATCAGGTGCCGAATCTCGCACCCTGAGATAAAATATATATTCATTACAAAGAAATCTATTGGGTACCATAGAATTTAATATATATATTTGGATTATTGGTTGTCAATTCATCAAGCTGGATATCAGTGGTGACATTTCTGACCTGGGCAGAAAGATGTGTGCTTCTGAGAGGTCTGTTGCAGACTGGTTTCGGGCAAATCTCTTCCTCCTCAATAGTGAGAAGACCCAGAGAATTGTGTTTGGCCTCAGGAATGGAGTACATTATGATTTCCCTCCAGTAAAGCTCCTTGGCTTCACTCTGGACCGTAAGCTTTCCTGGGGCGGGCACATTCAGGTAGTCTGTGGCAGGTTGAGCAGGGTGCTGTTTTTGCTCAGGAGTCTGAGAAGATGTGTACCAGAGGCCCATTTCCGCATGTGTTACTTCGCCTTCTTTCAGAGTGTGATGGCCTATGGCATCACCTTGTGGGGTGGTGCCTCTGAGGTAAAAGATGTACTGCTGGTGCAGAAGAAGGCCATCCGGATCCTCTGTGGAGCAGAATTTTTAGCACATTGTAAGCCGCTTTTTGTGAGTGAAAAGATTCTCACTGTATTCAATTTTTACATTTACAGGTCAGCTATAAAGGCATTCCATAGTGTCCGTACTTTGCCTACCAGGGGTGATGTGCATGATCATGGCACTAGAGGCAGGCTGAGGCTGGATTTGCCATATTGTAGATTGGGGAGGACCCAGAGCAGCCTCATCTACCAGCCAGCTAAAATTTTGAACAAACTGTCAGTTTCAGCCAGGACTCTGCCAGAGACAGTCTTGAAGAGGAGACTGAGGGCTTTCCTTCAGGAGAACCCCTTCTATTCTATGAGGGAGTTCTATGATTGTGATCCTCAGACTGTAAGTAGATACTTCTTGCATTAGTCTTGCTGCCTCTTCTGCTTGCTGCTTTTTGTGTTTGATGTGTATTTTTGTTCTTGACCTGTCTTATGACAGTTTTTTATGTTCTTGACTTGTTCACTTGAGGCCATACTTATGACCACGCCATGAACAGAAACTCATTATTATTATTATTATTATTATTAAGCTGATTTTTTAAGAAATCTATTTTTAATGGAATTGTCCAAGTCGACAAGTATTAGCAAGCTGATGTCGCAGCTACATGCAAATAGATGCATATGATCATGAAATAAAAGCACATGGTAACGTTTCGTGCTATAGAATTTAGAGAATAGTATTTAGCCTGTGATATTTTATTGATTTCGATTATTGTTCTATTTTTATATTATATATTTTTTATCGCTCTATATATTTTTTGCAATATTTGTTAATATATGTATCAAATTGTTCATGGTGTGCGATTTATTTTAATTCCTCAATACTATAGGATGAGTATTATATATATATATTTTTTGATTAATTATCAGAATTATTGTGGAAGCTCATATCTGGGCCTATAAAGATTTTTACGAGACTGTATCCTATGAAAAACCACGACCTAATTTTATAATTATTAAAATATTTCATGCTCTACCGACTGATGCCAAGCAGGAGGCTAATCGTTATTTAAATATAAAAAATAACGTGACAAATTCTATAAATTAAATACATGAGAATTGAAGTATTTATTTCAGTTAATTCATGGTTAGTTGATGGAATTGATTAACAATAAAAAAATGATTATAATTTTAACAGTACAGAATTAGTTGAATGAATTGTTGTACTAAATTCTTGGTCACCAATATTTCAATATTGGTATTTATCCATTCATCTAACCATCAAGTCATACATTAGCAAGCGGTGACATTAGCTGGCGATGTTGCACCACCGGCTGCTTGTCTTCAGTGATAGCATCGGCGGCGATTGACTCGATTAAATATACTTCAGGGAATCAAAAAGCATGCTGCACATCAGACACCGGCCGAGCTGTCTTTTACAGTGAACGAAAAATGTCCAGTATCAAAATTAAAATCGTCACGACTTGGAAATAGAGCCTCACTTGATTTATTTCTGATTCAGGACGGAAAGCTTCACCTATCTGTTAGGAAACGGGTTCTCAAACTGAAGACATTGTTTTACAATCTGAAGACGATCTGAAAATCAGTCTGCCTAGTCGAAGGAATCCAACGATTAACTTACAATTGGAAAAATATCAAGATGAGGATACTTCATGTAATGTTCCAAAAATCATGAAAATCATATCAGTGGAGACTGACACTATAGATTTTCAAACAAGGTGATGATGATTTTTCCCCGCAAACCCAAAACAAAATTTACCTGTCCTGATTGTTCTGAGCGATTAGAAAAAGTAAGATTAATAGAACTTAATATTATTACCAATTAGATGTCTATTTCAAAATCCCTCTGGGCGTATTTTTGTGTTCTACAATCTGAGATCTGGTAGAGCACTCTATCTCATATAGATTTCCAGGTACACCTGACAACAATGCTCCTTGTATTGTGGAAACCACCTAACTTTCAGCTTCAACCATCATCACAAACTACATTGTCCTCATATTGATATTTCGCACAATGCCATGAGTTCTTGAGATTAATTTCTATAAGCATCACCCGTTAGAAGCACTTCATTCCAGTATTCCCAGTGGAGAGGCGCGCTTAAGGACACCTCAAGGATCAAATTTGGAAATATGCTTTGAGTAGACTACACTCAACAATAATTTTCCCATTTTCTGTCAGAATTCGACTTATGATGCATGATTTTGGACCGCCTTGACAAGCCGAGAAGATGAAGTGTATTACGATGAAATCC